>NW_026063243.1:600000-900000 GCF_024362695.1 Pectinophora gossypiella
CGGCGATAAAATTTGACCAAGATTTAAATAGGTATCGTGAAAACAAAAAAGTCCTAGGTGCGATAGTATCGCCAGGCCGTAGGTTGTCTCCCTGATGCGGAGCAGATTTCAAAGATCTAGAAGTTATTCTATATTGAAGTCGACGTTCCGATGATATCCCCATACACAGTTTTTACCCCCGAGGCATTTTCAGGAAAAACGAAAAATTTGTATGGCGGCCATCTTGATTTTCCGCCATTTTGATTTTTTTTCACCGGCAATTAAATTTGACCAAGATTTAAATAGGTATCGTGAAAACTAAAAAGTTCCACGTGCGATAGTTTCACCAGGCCGTAGGGTGTCTCCCTGATGCGGAGCAGTTTCTGAAGATAGAGAAGTATTTTCAAACTCACCAGGACGTTCCGATTACAACCCCATACACCGTTTTTACCAACGAAACATTTTCTGGAAAAACAAACTTTTGTATGGCGGCCATCTTGTTTTTCCGCCATTTTGATTTTTTTTCACCGGCAATAAAATTTGACCAAGATTTAAATAGGTTTTGCGAAAAAAAATTTGATCCAGGTGTAATAGTTTTGCCAGGCCGTAGGGAGTCTCCCTGATGCGGAGCAGTTTTCCAAGATCTGGAAGTTTTCCCATACTCACCGGGAGGTCCCGATCACACCCCTTATACATCATTTTCACCCCCCGACGCTCCTTCTGGGAGAACAATTATGTCAGTGAGTGAGTGAGTGAGTCAGTGGGTTTGTAGCTATATATAATATAATATATATATACTAGATACTAGATGTCGCGTGGTTCGCTCGCAGCAAGCTGCTCGCGTGTCTTGTTTTCCCACCATTTTTTTACCGCGATAGAATTTGACCAAGACTTAAATAGGTCTCGTGAAATCAAAAAAGTTCTAGGTGCTATAGTTTTGCCAGGCCGTAGAGTGACCCCTGATGCGGAGCAGTTTTCCAAGATGACGTTCCGATCACACCCCAATACATCATTTTTACCTCGTGAGACATTTTCTGGAAAAACAAAAATTTGTATGGCGGCCATCTTGTTTTTCGGCCATTTTGTTTTTTTTTCACTGGCGATAAAATTTGACCAAGACTTTAATAGGCTTCGTGAAAACAAAAAAGTTCCAGGTGCGATAGTTTCGCCAGGCTGTAGGGTGTCTCCCTGATGCGGAGCAGCTTTCGAAGATCGAAAAGTATTTCCATACTCAATATGATGTTTCGATCATATTCCTCATACATCATTTTTACCCCCGAGGCATTTTCGGGAAAAACGAAAATTTCGTATGGCGGCCATCTTGTTTTTCCGCCATTTTGGTTTTTTTTCACCGGGGATTGAATTTGACCAAGATTTAAATAGGTTTCGTGAAAAAAATATTGCTCTAGGTTTTATAGTTTTGCCAGGCCGTAGGGTGTCTCCCTGATGCGGAGCAGTTTTTCAAGATCGAGCAGTACTGAAATACTCAACATGACGATCCGATCACATCCCTATACATCATTTTTACCCTCGAGGCATTTTCAGGAAAGACGAAAATTTTGTATGGCGGCCATCTTGATTTCCGCCATTTTGGTTTTTTTTCACCAGAGATTGGATTTGACCAAGATTTAAATATGTTTCGCGAAAAAAATATTGCTCCAGGTTTTATAGTTTTGCCAGGCCGTAGGGTGTCTCCCTGATGCGGAGCAGATTTTGAAGATAGAGAAGTGTTTTCATACTCCACAAGACGTTCCGATTACATCTCCATACACAGTTTTTACTCCCGATGCATTTTCTGAAAAAACAAAATTTTGTATGGCGGCCATCTTGTTTTTCCGCCATTTTGATTTTTTTTCACCGGCCATAGGATTTGACTAAGAATTAAATAGGTTTTGTGAAAAAAGAATCGATCCAGGTGCGATAGTTTTGCCAGGCCGTAGGGTGTCTCCCTGATGCGGAGCAGTTTTCCAAGATCTGGAAGTTTTCCCATACTCACCGGGAGGTCCCGATCACTTTTCTCATACATTATTTTTACCCCCCGACGCTCCTTCTGGGAGAACAACCCTGTCAGTGAGTCAGTGAGTCAGTCAGTCAGTCAGTCAGTCAGTCAGTGGGTCTCCAGCTATATATATTATAACTAGATGTCGCGTGGTTCGCTCGCAGCAAGCTGCTCGCGTGTCTTGTTTTCCCGCCATTTTTTTACCGCGATAGAATTTGACCAAGACTTGAATAGGTCTCGTGAAATCAAAAAAGTTCCAGGTGCGATAGTTTCGCCAGGCTGTAGGGTGTCTCCCTGATGCGGAGCAGCTTTCGAAGATCGAAAAGTATTTCCATACTCAACATGATGTTTCGATCACATTCCTCATACATCATTGTTACCCCCGAGGCATTTTCGGGAAAAACGAAAATTTTGTATGGCGGCCATCTTGTTTTTCCGCCATTTTGGTTTTTTTTCAGAGGGCATTGGATTTGACCAAGATTTAGGTAAGTATAGTGGAAAAATAAGTGTTCCAAGTGCGATAGTTTTGCCAGGCCGTAGGGTATCGCCCTGATGCGGAGCAGTCTTCGAAGATCGAGAAATATTTCCATACTCAACATGACGTTTCAATCATAACTTCCATACAAAATTTTTACCCCCGAGGCTTTTTCTAGAAAAAGGAAATTTTGTATGGCGGCCATCTTGTTTTTCCGCCATTTTGATTTTTGTTCACCGGCGATAAAATTTGACCAAGATTTAAATAGGTTTCGTGAAAACAAAAAAGTTCCAGGTGCGATAGATTTGCCAGGCCGTAGGATGTCTCCCTGATGCGGAGCAGTTTCTGTAGATCAAGAAGTATTTCCATACTCAACAAGACGTTCCGATTACAACCCCATACACAGTTTTTACCAACGAAACATTTTCTGGAAAAACAAACTTTTGTATGGCGGCCATCTTGTTTTTCCGCCATTTTGATTTTTTTTCACCCACGATAAAATTTGACCAAGATTTAAATAGGTTTCGTGAAAAAAGAATCGTTCTAGGTGCGATAGTTGCGCCAGGCCGTAGGGTGTCTCCCTGATGCGGAGCAGTTTTCCAAGATCTGGAAGTTTTCCCATACTCACCGGAAGATTTGGATCACATCCCCCATACATCATTTTCACCCCCCGACACTCCTTCTGGGAGAACAACCCTGTCAGTGAGTCAGTCAGTCAGTGAGTCAGTGGGTTTGTAGCTATATATAGTATAATAATAACTAGATGTCGCGTGGTTCGCTCGCAGCAAGCTGCTCGCGTGTCTTGTTTTCCCGCCATTTTTTTACCGCGATAGAATTTGACCAAGACTTAAATAGGTGTCGTGAAATCAAAAAGTTCTAGGTGCTATAGTTTTGCCAGGCCGTAGGGTGTCTCCCTGATGCGGAGCAGTTTTCCAAGATGACGTTCCGATAACACCCCTATACATCGTTTTTACACCCGAGACATTTTCTGGACAAACAAAAATTTGTATGGCGGCCATCTTGTTTTTCGGCCATTTTTTTTTTCACCGGCGATAAAATTTGACCAAGATTTTATTAGGTTTGGTGAAAAAAGAATCGTTCCAGGAGCGATAGTTTTCCCAGGCCGTAGGGTGCCGCCCTGATGCGGAGCAGTTTTTGAAGGTCGGGAAGTATTTCCGTACTCAATATGACATTTTGATCTCATCCCTCTTACATCATATTCACCCCGAGGCATTTTCGGGAAAAACGAAAATTTTGTATGGCGGCCATCTTGTTTTCCCGCCATTTTTTTACCGCGATAAAATTTGACCAAGAATTAAATAGGTGTCGTGAAATCAAAAAAGTTCTAGGTGCTATAGTTTTGCCAGGCCGTAGAGTGACCTCTGATGCGGAGCAGTTTTCCAAGATGACGTTCCGATCACACCCCAATACATCATTTTTACCTCGTGAGACATTTTCTGGAAAAACAAAAATTCGCTCGCAGCAAGCTGCTCGCGTGTCTTGTTTTCCCACCATTTTTTTACCGCGATAGAATTTGACCAAGACTTAAATAGGTCTCGTGAAATCAATAAAGTTCTAGGTGCTATAGTTTTGCCAGGCCGTAGAGTGACCCCTGATGCGGAGCAGTTTTCCAAGATGACGTTCCGATCACACCCCAATACATCATTTTTACCTCGTGAGACATTTTCTGGAAAAACAAAAATTTGTATGGCGGCCATCTTGTTTTTCGGCCATTTTGTTTTTTTTTCACTGGCGATAAAATTTGACCAAGACTTTAATAGGCTTCGTGAAAACAAAAAAGTTCCAGGTGCGATAGTTTCGCCAGGCTGTAGGGTGTCTCCCTGATGCGGAGCAGCTTTCGAAGATCGAAAAGTATTTCCATACTCAACATGACGATCCGATCACATTCCTATACATCATTTTTACCCCCGAGGCATTTTCAGGAAAAACGAAAAATTTGTATGGCGGCTATCTTGATTTTCGGCCATTTTGTTTTTTTTTTGGCCGGCGATAAAATTTGACCAAGATTTAAATAGGTTTCGTGAAAACAAAAATGTTCCAGGTGCGATAGTTTTGCCAGGCCGTAGGGTGTCTCCCTGATGCGGAGCAGTTTTTCAAGATCGAGCAGTACTGAAATACTCAACATGACGATCCGATCACATTCCTATACATCATTTTTACCCCCGAGGCATTTTCAGGAAAAACGAAAAATTTGTATGGCGGCCATCTTGAATTTCCGCCATTTTGATTTTTTTTCAACGGCAATTAAATTTGACCAAGATTTAAATATGTTTCGCGAAAGAAAAATTGCTCCAGGTTTTATAGTTTTGCCAGGCCGTAGGGTGTCTCCCTGATGCGGAGCAGTTTTTCAAAATCGAGAAAAATTTCCATAGTCAACGGGATGTTCCGATTACAACCCTATACACATTTTTTACCAACGAGACATTTTCTGGAAAAATAAAATTTTGTATGGCGGCCATCTTGTTTTTCCGCCATTTTGATTTTTTTTCACTCACAATAGAATTTGACCAAGATTTAAATAGGTTTTGCGAAAAAAAAATTGATGCAGGTATAATAGTTGCGCCAGACTGTAGGGCGTCTCCCTGATGCGGAGCAGTTTTCCAAGATCTGGAAGTTTTTCCATACTCACCGAAAAATTTTGATCACATCCCCCATACACCATTTTTACCCCCCGATGCTCCTTCTGGGAGAACAACCCTGTCAGTGAGTCAGTCAGTCAGTCAATAGGTACATGGGTTTGTAGCTATATATAATATATATATACTAGATGTCGCGTGGTTCGCTCGCAGCAAGCTGCTCGCGTATCTTGTTTTCCCTCCATTTTTTTACCGCGATAGTATTTGACCAAAACAAAAATAGATGTCGTGAAATCAAAAAAGTTCTAGGTGCTATAGTTTTGCCAGGCCGTAGGGTGTCTCCCTGATGCGGAGCAGTTTTCCAAGATGAAGTTCCGATCACACCCCTAAACATCATTTTTACACCCGAGACATTTTCTGGAAAAACGAAAAATTTATATGGCGGCCATCTTGTTTTTCCGCCATTTTGATTTTTTTTTCACCGGCGATAAAATTTAACCAAGATTTAAAAAGGTATTGTGAAAAGAAAAAAGTTCCAGGTCCGATAGTTTTGCCAGGCCGTAGGGTGACCCCTGATGCGGAGCAGTTTTCCAAGATGGCGTTCCGATCACACCCCTTTACATCATTTTTACACCCGAGACATTTTCTGGAAAAACAAAAATTTATATGGCGGCCATCTTGTTTTTCGGCCATTTTGTTTTTTTTTCACTGGCGATAAAATTTGACCAAGACTTTAATAGGCTTCGTGAAAACAAAAAAGTTCCAGGTGTGATAGTTTCGCCAGGCTGTAGGGTGTCTCCCTGATGCGGAGCAGCTTTCGAAGATCGAAAAGTATTTCCATACTCAACATGATGTTTCGATCACATTCCTCATACATCATTTTTACCCCCGAGGCATTTTCGGGAAAAACGAAAATTTTGTATGGCGGCCATCTTGTTTTTCCGCCATTTTGGTTTTTTTCACCGCGGATTGAATTTGACCAAGATTTAAATAGGTTTCGTGAAAAAAATATTGCTCTAGGTTTTATAGTTTTGCCAGGCCGTAGGGTGTCTCCCTGATGCGGAGCAGTTTTTCAAGATCAAGCAGTATTGAAATACTCAACATGACGATCCAATCACATCCCTATATATCATTTTTACCCTCGAGGCATTTTCAGGAAAAACGAAAATTTTGTATGGCGGCCATCTTGTTTTTCCGCCATTTTGTTTTTTTTTCACCGGGGATTGGATTTGACCAAGATTTAAATACGTTGTGCGAAAAAATCATTGTTCCAGGTGCGAAAGGTTAGCCAGGCCGTAGGATGTCTCCCTGATGCGGAGCAGCTTTCCAAGATCGAAAAGTAAAACCATACTCAACAAGACGTTCCGATCACACCCCCATAAACAATTTTTACCCCCGAGACATTTTCTGGAAAAACAAAATTTTGTATGGCGGCCATCTTGTTTTTCCGCCATTTTGAATTTTTTTCACTGGTAATTGAATTTGACCAGGAATTAAATAGGTTTCGTGAAAACAGAATCTTTCCAGGTGCGATAGTTTTGCCAGACTGTAGGGTGTCTTCCTGATGCGGAGCAGTTTTCCAAGATCTGGAAGTTTTCTCATACTCACCGGAAGATCTCGATCACACCCCCCATACATCATTTTTACCCCCCGACGCTCCTTCTGGGAGAACAACCCTGTCAGTGAGTCAGTCAGTCAGTGAGTCAGTCAGTGGGTTTGTAGCTATATATATTATAAAATAAATAAATAAATAAATAAATAAAGATAACTAGATGTCGCGTGGTTCGCTCGCAGCAAGCTGCTCGCGTGTCTTGATTTCCCGCCATTTTTTTACCGCGATAGAATTTGACCAAGACTTGAATAGGTCTCGTGAAATCAATAAAGTTCTAGGTGCTATAGTTTTTCCAGGCCGTAGGGTGTCTCCCTGATGCGGAGCAGTTTCTGAAGATCAAGAAGTATTTACATACTCAACATGATATTCCGATTATACCCCAATACATTGTTTTTGCCTCCGAGACATTTTCTAGAAAAACAAAATTTTGTATGGCGGCCATCTTGTTTTTTGCCGGCGATTGAATTTGACCAAGACTCGAATAGGTCTCGTGAAATCCAAAAAGTTTTAGGTGCTATAGTTTTGCCAGGCCATAGGGTGTCTCCCTGACGCGGAGCAGTTTTCAAAAATGACGTTCCGATCACACCCCTATACATCATTTTTACACCCGAGACATTTTCTGGAAAAACAAAAATTTCTATGGCGGCCATCTTGTTTTTCGGCCATTTTGTTTTTTTTTCACTGGCGATAAAATTTGACCAAGACTTTAATAGGCCTCGTGAAAACAAAAAATTTCCAGGTGTGATAGTTTTGCCAGGCTGTAGGGTGTCTCCCTGATGCGGAGCAGATTTTAAAGATCGGAAAGTATTTTCATACTCAACAAGACGTTTCGATTACAACCCCATACACAGTTTTTACCAACGAGACATTTTCAGGAAAATTGAAAAATTTGTATGGCGGCCATCTTGTTTTACCGCCATTTTGATTTTTTATCACCCGCGATTGGATTTGACCAAGATTTAAATATGTTTCGCGAAAGAAAAATTGCTCCAGGTTTTATAGTTTTGCCAGGCCGTAGGGTGGCTCCCTGATGCGGAGCAGTTTCTGAAGATCAAGAAGTATTTACATACTCAACATGATATTCCGATTATACCCCAATACATTGTTTTTGCCTCCGAGACATTTTCTAGAAAAACAAAATTTTGTATGGCGGCCATCTTGTTTTTTGCCGGCGATTGAATTTGACCAAGACTCGAATAGGTCTCGTGAAATCCAAAAAGTTTTAGGTGCTATAGTTTTGCCAGGCCATAGGGTGTCTCCCTGACGCGGAGCAGTTTTCAAAAATGACGTTCCGATCACACCCCTATACATCATTTTTACACCCGAGACATTTTCTGGAAAAACAAAAATTTCTATGGCGGCCATCTTGTTTTTCGGCCATTTTGTTTTTTTTTCACTGGCGATAAAATTTGACCAAGACTTTAATAGGCCTCGTGAAAACAAAAAAGTTCCAGGTGTGATAGTTTTGCCAGGCTGTAGGGTGTCTCCCTGATGCGGAGCAGATTTTAAAGATCGGAAAGTATTTTCATACTCAACAAGACGTTTCGATTACAACCCCATACACAGTTTTTACCAACGAGACATTTTCAGGAAAATTGAAAAATTTGTATGGCGGCCATCTTGTTTTACCGCCATTTTGATTTTTTATCACCCGCGATTGGATTTGACCAAGATTTAAATATGTTTCGCGAAAGAAAAATTGCTCCAGGTTTTATAGTTTTGCCAGGCCGTAGGGTGGCTCCCTGATGCGGAGCAGTTTCTGAAGATCAAGAAGTATTTACATACTCAACATGATATTCCGATTATACCCCAATACATTGTTTTTGCCTCCGAGACATTTTCTAGAAAAACAAAATTTTGTATGGCGGCCATCTTGTTTTTTGCCGGCGATTGAATTTGACCAAGACTCGAATAGGTCTCGTGAAATCCAAAAAGTTTTAGGTGCTATAGTTTTGCCAGGCCATAGGGTGTCTCCCTGACGCGGAGCAGTTTTCAAAAATGACGTTCCGATCACACCCCTATACATCATTTTTACACCCGAGACATTTTCTGGAAAAACAAAAATTTCTATGGCGGCCATCTTGTTTTTCGGCCATTTTGTTTTTTTTTCACTGGCGATAAAATTTGACCAAGACTTTAATAGGCCTCGTGAAAACAAAAAAGTTCCAGGTGTGATAGTTTTGCCAGGCTGTAGGGTGTCTCCCTGATGCGGAGCAGATTTTAAAGATCGGAAAGTATTTTCATACTCAACAAGACGTTTCGATTACAACCCCATACACAGTTTTTACCAACGAGACATTTTCAGGAAAATTGAAAAATTTGTATGGCGGCCATCTTGTTTTACCGCCATTTTGATTTTTTATCACCCGCGATTGGATTTGACCAAGATTTAAATATGTTTCGCGAAAGAAAAATTGCTCCAGGTTTTATAGTTTTGCCAGGCCGTAGGGTGGCTCCCTGATGCGGAGCAGTTTCTGAAGATCAAGAAGTATTTACATACTCAACATGATATTCCGATTATACCCCAATACATTGTTTTTGCCTCCGAGACATTTTCTAGAAAAACAAAATTTTGTATGGCGGCCATCTTGTTTTTTGCCGGCGATTGAATTTGACCAAGACTCGAATAGGTCTCGTGAAATCCAAAAAGTTTTAGGTGCTATAGTTTTGCCAGGCCATAGGGTGTCTCCCTGATGCGGAGCAGTTTCTGAAGATCAAGAAGTATTTACATACTCAACATGATATTCCGATTATACCCCAATACATTGTTTTTGCCTCCGAGACATTTTCTAGAAAAACAAAATTTTGTATGGCGGCCATCTTGTTTTTTGCCGGCGATTGAATTTGACCAAGACTCGAATAGGTCTCGTGGAATCCAAAAAGTTTTAGGTGCTATAGTTTTGCCAGGCCATAGGGTGTCTCCCTGACGCGGAGCAGTTTTCAAAAATGACGTTCCGATCACACCCCTATACATCATTTTTACACCCGAGACATTTTCTGGAAAAACAAAAATTTCTATGGCGGCCATCTTGTTTTTCGGCCATTTTGTTTTTTTTTCACTGGCGATAAAATTTGACCAAGACTTTAATAGGCCTCGTGAAAACAAAAAAGTTCCAGGTGTGATAGTTTCGCCAGACTGTAGGGCGTCTCCCTGATGCGGAGCAGTTTTCCAAGATCTGGAAGTTTTCCCATACTCACCGGAAAATTTGGATCACACCCCCCATACATCACTTTCACCCCCCGACACTCCTTCTGGGAGAACAACCCTGTCAGTGAGTGAGTCAGTCAGTCAGTCAGTACATGGGTTTGTAGCTTTATATAATATAACTAGATGTCGCGTGGTTCGCTCGCAGCAAGCTGCTCGCGTGTCTTGTTTTCCCGCCATTTTTTTACCGGCGATAGAATTTGACCATAATTTGAATAGGTCTCGTGAAATCAAAAAAGTTCTAGGTGCTATAGTTTTGCCAGGCCGTAGGGTGTCTCCCTGATGCG
Source organism: Pectinophora gossypiella (assembly GCF_024362695.1). Taxonomy (NCBI): domain Eukaryota; kingdom Metazoa; phylum Arthropoda; class Insecta; order Lepidoptera; family Gelechiidae; genus Pectinophora; species Pectinophora gossypiella. The sequence continues at coordinate 610,155 of NW_026063243.1, forward strand.
GAGCAGTTTTCCAAGATGACGTTCCGATCACACCCCTATACATATTTTTTGACCTTGAGGAATTTTCTAGAAAAACAAAATTTTGTATGGCGGCCATCTTGTTTTTCCGCCATTTTGTTTTTTTTTTCACCGGTGATAAAATTTGACCAAGATTTAAATAGGTTTCGTGAAAACAAAAAAGTTCCTGGTGCGATAGTTTCGCCTGGCCGTAGGGTGTTTCCCTGATGCGGAGCAGCTATCGAAAACGCAGACATATTTTCATACTCGACATGACGTTCCGATCACATTCCTATACATCATTTTTACCCCCGAGGCATTTTCAGGATAAACGAAAAATTTGTATGGCGGCCATCTTGTTTTTCCGCCATTTTGATTTTTTTTCACTCACGATAGAATTTGACCAAGATTTAAATAGGTTCTATGAAAAAATAATCGTTCCAGGTGCGATAGTTTTGCCAGGCCGTAGGGTGTCTCCCTGATGCGGAGCAGATTTAAAGAAAGAGAAGTGTCTCCATACTCAACAAGACACTCCGATTACACTCCCATACACAGTTTTTACCCCCGAGACATTTTCTGGAAAAATAAAATTTTGTATGGCGGCCATCTTGTTTTTCCGCCATTTTGATTTTTTTCCACCAGAAATTGGATTTGACCAAGATTTAAATAGGTTTCGTGAAAAAAGAATCATTCTATGTGCGATAGTTGCGCCAGGCCGTAGGGTCTCTCCCTCATGCGGAGCAGTTTTTCAAGATCTGGAAGTTTTTCCATACTCACCGGGAGGTCCCGATCACACCCCCCATACATCATTTTCACCCCCCGAGGCTCCTTCTGGGAGAACAACCCTGTCAGTGAGTCAGTCAATAGGTACATGGGTTTGTAGCTATGTGGTTCGCTCGCAGCAAGCTGCTCGCGTGTCCTGTATTAGTTCGAAGCTTTGTATGGCGGCCATCTTGTTTTCGTGAAATCAAAAAAGTTCTAGGTGCTATAGTTTTGCCAGGCCGTAGGGTGTCTCCCTGATGCGGAGCAGTTTTCCAAGATGACGTTCCGGTCACATTCCTATACATAATTTTCACACCCGAGACATTTTCTGAAAAAACAAAAATTTATATGGCGGCCATCTTGTTTTTCCGCCATTTTGATTTTTTTTCAACGACGATAAAATTTGACCAAGATTTAAATACATTGTGCGAAAAAAAATTGATCCACATGTGATAGTTTTGCCAGGCCGTAGGGTGTCTCCCTGATGCGGAGCAGGTTTTCAAGATTAAGAAGTATTTCCATACTCAACTATACGTTCCGATTACACCCCCATACACAGTTTTTACCCCCGAGACATTTTCTGGAAAAACAAAATTTTGTATGGCGGCCATCTTGTTTTTCTGCCATTTTGGTTTTTTTTTCACCGGGGATTGAATTTGACCAAGATTTAAATAGGTTTCGTGAAACAAATATTGCTCTAGGTTTTATAGTTTCGCCAGGCCGTAGGGTGTCTCCCTGATGCGGAGCAGTTTTTCAAGATCAAGCAGTACTGAAATACTCAACATGACGATCCGATCACATCCCTATACATCATTTTTACCCTCGAGGCATTTTCGGGAAAAACGAAAATTTTGTATGGCGGCCATCTTGTTTTTCCGCCATTTTGGTTTTTTTTCACCGGGGATTGGATTTGACCAAGATTTAAATAGGTTTCGTGAAAAAAATATTGCTCTAGGTTTTATAGTTTTGCCAGGCCGTAGGGTGTCTCCCTGATGCGGAGCAGTTTTTCAAGATCAAGCAGTACTGAAATACTCAACATGACGATCCGATCACATCCCTATACATCATTTTTACCCTCGAGGCATTTTCGGGAAAAACGAAAATTTTGTATGGCGGCCATCTTGTTTTTCCGCCATTTTGGTTTTTTTTCACCGGGGATTGGATTTGACCAAGATTTAAATAGGTTTCGTGAAAAAAATATTGCTCTAGGTTTTATAGTTTTGCCAGGCCGTAGGGTGTCTCCCTGATGCGGAGCAGTTTTTCAAGATCAAGCAGTATTGAAATACTCAACATGACGATCCGATCACATCCCTATACATCATTTTTACCCTCGAGGCATTTTCGGGAAAAACGAAAATTTTGTATGGCGGCCATCTTGTTTTTCCGCCATTTTGGTTTTTTTTCACCGGGGATTGGATTTGACCAAGATTTAAATAGGTTTCGTGAAACAAGAATCGTTCCAGGTGCGATAGTTGCGCCAGGCCGTAGGGTGTCTCCCTGATGCGGAGCAGTTTTCCAAGATCTGGAAGTTTTCCCATACTCACCGGAAGATCTTGATCACACCCCCCATACATCATTTTTACCCCCCGACGCTCCTTCTGGGAGAACAACCCTGTCAGTGAGTCAGTCAGTCAGTCAGTCAGTACATGGGTTTGTAGCTTTATATAATATAATAATAACTAGATGTCGCGTGGTTCGCTCGCAGCAAGCTGCTCGCGTGTCTTGTTTTCCCGCCATTTTTTTACCGCGATAGAATTTGACCAAGACTTGAATAGGTCTCGTGAAATCAAAAAAGTTCTAGGTGCTATAGTTTTGCCAGGCCGTAGGGTGTCTCCCTGATGCGGAGCAGTTTTCCAAGATGACGTTCCGATCACACCCCTATACATCAATTTTACCTCTGAGACATTTTCTGGAAAAACAAAATTTTGTATGGCGGCCATCTTGTTTTTCCGCCATTTTGTTTTTTTACCACCAGAGAATAGATTTGACCAAGATTTAAATAGGTTTTGTGAAAAAACAATCGTTCCAGGTGCGATAGTTTTGTCAGACTGTAGGGTGTCTCCCTGATGCGGAGCAGTTTTCCAAGATGATGTTCCGATCACACCCCTATACATATTTTTTGACCTTGAAGAATTTTCTAGAGAAACAAAATTTTGTATGGCGGCCATCTTGTTTTTCCGCCATTTTGTTTTTTTTCACGGGTGATAAAATTTGACCAAGATTTAAATAGGTTTGGTGGAAAAAAAAATGTTCCAGATGCCATAGTTTTGCCAGGCCTTAGGGTGTCTCCCTGATGCGGAGCAGTTTTTCAAGATCGAGCAGTATTAAAATACTCAACATGGCGATCCGATCACATCCCTATACATCATTTTTACCCCCGAGGCATTTTCAGGAAAAACGAAGAATTTGTATGGCGGCCATCTTGTTTTTCCGCCATTTTGATTTTTTTCACAGGCGATAAAATTTGACCAAGATTTAAATAGGTGTGGTGGAAAAAAAATGTTCCAGATGCTATAGTTTTGCCAGGCCTTAGGGTGTCTCCCTGATGCGGAGCAGTTTTTCAAGATCGAGCAGTATTAAAATACTCAACATGGCGATCCGATCACATCCCTGTACATCATTTTTACCCCCGAGGCATTTTCAGGAAAAACGAAGAATTTGTATGCCGGCCATCTTGTTTTTCAGCCATTTTGTTTTTTTCTCACTGGCTATAAAATTTGACCAAGAATTTAATAGGTTTCGTGAAAACTAAAAAGTTCCACGTGCGATAGTTTCGCCAGGCTGTAGGGTGTCTCCCTGATACGGAGCAGCTTTCGAAGATCGAAAATTATTCCCATACTCAACATGATGTTTCGATCACATTCCTCATACATCATTTTTACCCCCGAGGCATTTTCGGGAAAAACGAAAATTTTGTATGGCGGCCATCTTGTTTTTCAGCCATTTTGTTTTTTTTTCACTGGCGATAAAATTTGACCAAGACTTTAATAGGCCTCGTGAAAACAAAAAAGTTCCAGGTGTGATAGTTTCGCCAGGCTGTAGGGTGTCTCCCTGATGCGGAGCAGATTTTAAAGATCGGAAAGTATTTTCATACTCAACAAGACGTTTCGATTACAACCCCATACACAGTTTTTACCAACGAGACATTTTCAGGAAAATTGAAAAATTTGTATGGCGGCCATCTTGTTTTACCGCCATTTTGATTTTTTATCACCCGCGATTGGATTTGACCAAGATTTAAATATGTTTCGCGAAAGAAAAATTGCTCCAGGTTTTATAGTTTTGCCAGGCCGTAGGGTGGCTCCCTGATGCGGAGCAGTTTTTCAAAATCGAGAAAAAATTCCATAGTCAACGGGATGTTCCGATTACAACCCCATAGACAGTTTTTACCAACGAGACATTTTCTGGAAAAACAAAATTTTGTATGGCGGCCATCTTGTTTTTCCGCCATTTTGATGTTTTTTCACCCACAATAGAATTTGACCAAGATTTAAGTAGGTATTGTGAAAAAAGAATCGATCCAGGTGTGATAGTTTCGCCAGACTGTAGGGCGTCTCCCTGATGCGGAGCAGTTTTCCAAGATCTGGAAGTTTTCCCATACTCACCGGAAAATTTGGATCACACCCCCCATACATCACTTTCACCCCCCGACACTCCTTCTGGGAGAACAACCCTGTCAGTGAGTGAGTCAGTCAGTCAGTCAGTACATGGGTTTGTAGCTTTATATAATATAATAATATAATAATAATAATAATAATATAATAATAAATAATAATAACTAGATGGTGCTAAGTGCGCTCGCTGCTAAAGCAGCTTCGCGGGCGTTGTATGTGGATTGACGTTTTCGTATAGTTTGTTTCGCATCACAGATTTGTAATAACTATTAAGACAGACACAAAAAGAAATAAAAAAAATGTGTAGCATATTGTTGGTTTATTTTATGTTATCAAAAAATAAAAATATAACATTATATTCTCTCTCTCTCCCTTGCATTGTTCCCATATGGTGGTGGGGTCTTTTTTCCGAGTCTTTTCCTTCCACTTCGCTCTGTTGGATGTATCGTCTGCGGAAACATTGCAGGAACAAAGATCTTCTTTGATGACATCTGCTTCTTTGCCTTCTGTATTTCCTGTTAAAAATAAAATAATATTAATTTATTTATAATAACGTATAGATATAATATCCTTTTCTTAGTCGATAGCGATACGTTTTTGCCAAAGTGGTCGTGGTCGTCATGTAACGTACCTAAATTCTTGTCACTATTGATTGCTGGCTGTCACACTGCTGCATTCATTGAAGAAGCTACCGACATCAGGCTTGGTTGATATAATACTATTGTATTAATAATCTCCTACGCAGTTCTTTGCCTTCTGCATTTCCTATAAATAAAATATATATTAAATATTATATAATAATTTCTTTTCCTTGGTCGATAGCGATACGTCTTTGCCAAAATAGTCGTGGTCGTCATGTAACGTACCTCGATATCTTGTAACTTTTGATTGCTGGCTGTCACACTGCTGCGTGCATTGAAGGACTTCAGGCTTGGTCGATTTTATTCTATTGCAATCATAATCTCCTACACAGTTTATTACACTCTGCATTTTCTGTGAATAAAATATATATTACATTTTTTTTCCTTAGTCTATAGCGATACGTTTATGCCAAAGTGGTCGTGATCGTCATGTAACGTACCTCGACATCTTGTTACTTTTGATTGCTGGCTGTCACACTGCTGCATTCTTTGAATGAGCGGCCAACATCAGGCTTGGTTTATATAATACTATTGTATTAATGATCTCCTATGCAGTTTTTTGCCTTCTGCATTTCCTGTAAATAAATTTTTCCTTAGTCGATAGCGATACGTTTTTGCTAAAATAGTCGTGGTCGTCATGAAACGTACCTCGATATCTTGTTACTTTTGATTTCTGGCTGTCACACTGCTGCATTCATTGAAGGAGCTGGCAACATCAGGTTTGGTTTATATAATACTTTTGTATTAATGATCTCCTACGCAGTTTTTTGCCTTCTGCATTTCCTGTAAATAAAATATGTCGTATCAGTGGGGTCGTGACATCATCATCAGAATGGAGGGTGGGCGTTAGAAGACAATAATGGCCGTCAATAGTATCACAATCATTTTATTTACTTCCACATAGTTTTTGTATCACGATTAAATAAAGTCACAGCATAAGGTACACACTCACGGCAACGTCACGGTATTCGTAACGGTTACACAGTCTCTCGTTATCTAGCGCGCATAAGGACGTTAGTGCGAAGGGGCTACTCGCCCTCTACTTGCCCTCCACCACCCATGGTTCCTATATTCGGACCGAATCATCGGGACACGTGCTCTTTTCCGATCACACTTTCTTGACGTCCCTACAAGTTATAGGTGAGCGACTATAGCACTCCACGTTCCGATCGTAATTATTCGACACGTCCGTTCACGACGAAGGTTCGCGGTAGACTGCCCGACTAGAACGGCAGTACACGTCCGCTCGACACGACGACTCTGTAGTGACTCTCTCGACTTTACTCAGCTCTGGCCGTAGGCCACCTGTCGTCGGAGCGATGCAACTTCATAACGGAAGTGATGTAACTTCATTTTATTTTCCGATTTGATCAATTTCTCTTCTTAATTCATAACTAACGCCGACAAATATATAATTTATTTTCCTTAGTCGATAGCGATACGTTTTTGCTAAAATAGTCGTGGTCGTCATAAAACGTACCTCGATATCTTCTTGTAACTTTTGATTGTTGGCTGTCACACTGCTGCATTCATTGAAGGGGCTGCTGACTTCAGGCTTGGTCGATTTTATTCTATTGCAATCATGAACTCCTACACAGTTTATTGCCATCTGCATTTCCTGTAAATAAAATATATATATATATTTTTTTCCTTAGTCTATAGCGATACGTTTTTGCCAAAATAGTCGTGGTCGTCCTGAAACGTACCTCGATATGTTGTAACTTTTGATTGCTGGCTGTCACACTGCTGCATTCATTGAAGGGGCTGCTGACTTCAGGCTTGGTCGATTTTATTCTATTGCCATCATGAACTCCTACACAGTTTATTGCCATCTGCATTTCCTGTAAATAAAATATATATTAATTTTTTTTCCTTAGTCTATAGCGATACGTTTTTGCCAAAGTGGTCGTGATCGTCATTTAACGTACCTCGATATCTTGTTACTTTTGATTGCTAGCTGTCACACTGCTGCATTCATTGAAATAGCGGCCAACATCAGGCTTGGTAGTACTATTGTATTAAAATCTCCTACGCAGTAGCAACTGCGTCTTTCCACAGCAGTGGAAAGAAGCAATTGTAATTGGTATACCAAAGCCTGGGAAACCTAAAAACGAACCTTCGAGTTACCGCCCCATAAGTCTCCTCAATTCCATGGGGAAGGTTTACGAGCGGCTCATATTTGCTAGATTACGGGACTACGCCGAATCCAATAGTCTTATTCCACCAGAGCAGTTTGGTTTTAGAACCAAACACTCCTGCGTTCAGCAAGTGCACCGTATTGTTGAACATATCTCTAGTAGATTAAACTTAAAAAAACCTGTCGCTACGGGAGCGCTCTTCTTCGATGTGGCGAAAGCGTTCGACAAAGTCTGGCACAACGGCTTGATCTACAAGCTTTATTCACTGGGAGTGCCAGACCGTCTCGTGCACATCATACGAGACTTCCTCTCAAATCGAACCTTTCGCTACCGCGTGGAAGGGACGCTCTCGTCACCGCACCCTATACATGCCGGAGTCCCACAAGGCTCCGTTCTCTCCCCTTTACTATTTTCATTGTATACTAGTGACATTCCCAAATCCCCTAATACCGAATTAGCTTTATTTGCGGATGATACAGCCATCTATTCTTCGTGCCGTGGTCGAGTTATGATGACCGGAATCCTCCAACGCGCGGCCAATGCCTTGGGCAAGTGGTTTCGCAAATGGAGAATCGAGGTAAACCCGGAGAAAAGTGCAGCGGTGTACTTTTCAAAGGGCTATTATAACACGCCACGGTCACGCCGTCAACTTAAAATCATTAAGATGTTTGGCAAGCCGATCCCTTGGGAGGAGCAAGTCAAATATCTCGGCGTAGTCTTAGATAGACGTCTTACTTTCAAGGCCCATATCAAACGTGTGCGCGATCGCGCCGCGTTTGTAATGGGCCGTCTTCATTGTCTCCTTAACAAGCGAAGTAAATTGTCCCTTAGGAATAAGGTGAAAATCTACACGACTTGCATCCGTCCGATCATGACCTATGCAGGGGTAGTTTTCGCTCATGCGAGTCCCTCTCAAATCCACCGTCTACAGGTAATACAAAATCGTTTCATGCGGAAAGCCACGGGAGCTCCGTGGTTCCTTCGCAATGAAAATCTGCACATTGACCTAGGTCTGCCAACCATTGCCCAATGGCTCAAATTAGCTTCCAAACGTTTTTTCGATTCTGCTCCGCACCACCCGAATCCCCTGGTAGTTGCGGCTTCCGATTACATCCCGCTTAGGGACGGTACTGAAAAGTATCGGCGTCCGAAGGACGTAATATACGATCCCGACGACCCGATTACCCTAGCCATAGAGGCAGCCAATCAGCTCGCGACACCAAACACTTCAGGACCCCGATACCGACCCCGCCGGCGTGGTCGACGATTTCCCTCATTCAGCGCTTATCGCTATCGACCCACTAGGGTCGATTAATTCTTTCAAATATTTTTCCTCTCAGACGACGCCCTGAGCCGAGGTTCGCGCCCAACTGGGCACCCTCAGGCCTGTTGTCTTAAATGTTGTACCGGGTGAGAGCCTTCAGCGCTCCCCATTTGTCCGGCCAAGTAGTTAATGCCATCTGCGGCAAATCTATAATAAGTCACGTCAAAAAAAAAAAAAAAAAAAAAAAAAAAAAAAAAAAAAAAAAAAAAAAAAATCCGACGCAGTTTTTAGCATTGTGCATTTTCTGTTAAAAAAAATAATAATGTTAATTTATATAATTATATTAACTTTTATTTATAAATATATACATATATATATATTAGGTGATTTCCAAACTACCCAGGAGGTACACCCAGTAGCTCGCTTTTTTTCATGTGGTTCCCCCGCTAATCGAGGCCGCATCCACCTACTTATATGAGAAGTAGGTTCTATCTAATGAGTTAGCAATAGTCATTCAATAAGCAGAGAAATGTGAAAGAAAAAGCAATTTTTAGCTAAGGAATTTAAAATAAAAAGCAATTTTCAGCAATTAGCATGCAATAAGCAAAGCAATTACTCAGTAATTGTCAAACATAAGCGAGTTGTATAATTTAAAGATATTATTGACAATAACAAACACGTACCGAGTTTGTTAATACTTACATTGAGTTATCATCGCTAAGTTGACCAAATTATTAGTACAGGTTATCACATTCACTATATGAAAATATGTGTTTTTATCAATTGTAACAATGCTTGCATGACCTAACCAACCGTTGGTGTTGTGGACGCCAATCTTCAAGAGACAAGTGGATGGGTGTGAGGAAAACTGGCAAGATGAACACGTCGGTGTGGGTGCGACTGGTGCACGGGAGAGAAGTGGAGCTAGTTGGCAGATGGAATTAGGCATCACTCTCTTGCTTCAGTTAAGTTCCACTCAGATCAGGTGGGTTGTCGCATGGATGAACATCGCATGGGTTGGAGTAATTCGGAGTAGAACTGTCCATGTTGTTCCCTTCATCGTAGGCACTTCAGTGGACTGTGGATCGATCAACAATAGTTACGTGAGTTGGCTGTCAAACCGATATGACGTGCCAGCCGAATCTAGCGACCAGGTATGCAGGGGATGGAGGTATCCTGTGGAGTAATCATATCAGCAAAGGTGAAAATGTCGATTGGGAGTGAAATGGAGGTAGAAGGAGAGCTGCAGTCAACGGTCACGATCTTGCTGTAGATAGACTACATGCTCAGTTTACGTGTAGTTGTAACTGTTCGAAGTTAATTGAAAACGATCGATATGCAAATTCCTGTTTAATGAAACAAGTAATAAATGAACAGGCAGGTGTTTTTTCGGTATTTAAACGCTAAGACCGTTGTTTGTTTATTGATTAGCAGTGGTATGATGAATTCTTGGATACTGATGAATGCTAATAAGTATTTAATACAAAATCACATTCAGAAGCATTAAAAACACATTAAATTAAAGAACGAAATAATACCATATGAAATATTATTTAATATAATATAAAGGATGGAAAGAAGAAATGACAAGAATGCTATTTAGCGTGACATGGCTCTAACCAGATCCACTGGAAAACATAACACCATATAAAACCTAAGTTTTAGTTTAGCTCATACACGATATTATGTTTTTTGAGGAACCGTCTCATGCGAAACAGTGTTCTATTGAAAAGTATTGTAAGAAGAAATGCAAAGAACACCATTTAGCGTGACATAGCTCTAACCAGATCCACTGGAAAACATAAAACCATATAAAACCTAAGTTTTTGTTTAGCTCATACACGATATTATGTTTTTTGAGGAACCGTCTCATGCGAAACAATGTTCTATTGAAAAGTATTGTAAGAAGAAATGCAAAGAACACCATTTAGCGTGACATAGCTCTAACCAGATCCACTGGAAAACATAATAAAACCATATAAAACCTAAGTTTTTGTTTAGCTCATACACGATATTATGTTTTTTGAGGAACCGTTTCATGCGAAACAGTGTTCTATTGAAAAGTATTGTAAGAAGAAATGCAAAGAACACCATTTAGCGTGACATAGCTCTAACCAGATCCACTGGAAAACATAACACCATATAAAACCTTAGTTTTTGTTTAGCTCATACACGATATTATGTTTTTTGAGGAACCGTCTCATGCGAAACAGTGTTCTATTGAAAAGTATTGTAAGAAGAAATGCAAAGAACACCATTTAGCGTGACATAGCTCTAACCAGATCCACTGGAAAACATAAAACCATATAAAACCTAAGTTTTTGTTTAGCTCATACACGATATTATGTTTTTTGAGGAACCGTCTCATGCGAAACAGTGTTCTATTGAAAAGTATTGTAAGAAGAAATGCAAAGAACACCATTTAGCGTGACAAAGCTCTAACCAGATCCACTGGAAAACATAAAACCATATAAAACCTAAGTTTTTGTTTAGCTCATACACGATATTATGTTTTTTGAGGAACCGTCTCATGCGAAACAGTGTTCTATTGAAAAGTATTGTAAGAAGAAATGCAAAGAACACCATTTAGCGTGACATAGCTCTAACCAGATCCACTGGAAAACATAAAACCATGTAAAACCCTAAGTTTTAGTTTAGCTCATACACGATATTATGTTTTTTGAGGAACCGTCTCATGCGAAACAGTATTCTATTGAAAAGTATTGTAAGAAGAAATGCAAAAAACACCATTTAGCGTGACATAGCTCTAACCAGATCCACTGGAAAACATAATAAAACCATATAAAACCTAAGTTTTTGTTTAGCTCATACACGATATTATGTTTTTTGAGGAACCGTTTCATGCGAAACAGTGTTCTATTGAAAAGTATTGTAAGAAGAAATGCAAAGAACACCATTTAGCGTGACATAGCTCTAACCAGATCCACTGGAAAACATAACACCATATAAAACCTTAGTTTTTGTTTAGCTCATACACGATATTATGTTTTTTGAGGAACCGTCTCATGCGAAACAGTGTTCTATTGAAAAGTATTTTAAGAAGAAATGCAAAGAACACCATTTAGCGTGACATAGCTCTAACCAGATCCACTGGAAAACATAAAACCATATAAAACCTAAGTTTTTGTTTAGCTCATACACGATATTATGTTTTTTGAGGAACCGTCTCATGCGAAACAATGTTCTATTAAAAAGTATTGTAAGAAGAAATGCAAAGAACACCATTTAGCGTGACATAGCTCTAACCAGATCCACTGGAAAACATAAAACCATATAAAACCTAAGTATTTGTTTAGCTCATACACGATATTATGTTTTTTGAGGAACCGTCTCATGCGAAACAATGTTCCATTGAAAAGTATTGTAAGAAGAAATGCAAAGAACACCATTTAGCGTGACATAGCTCTAACCAGATCCACTGGAAAACATAAAACCATGTAAAACCCTATGTTTTAGTTTAGCTCATACACGATATTATGTTTTTTGAGGAACCGTCTCATGCGAAACAGTGTTCTATTGAAAAGTATTGTAAGAAGAAATGCAAAGAACACCATTTAGCGTGACAAAGCTCTAACCAGATCCACTGGAAAACATAAAACCATATAAAACCTAAGTTTTTGTTTAGCTCATACACGATATTATGTTTTTTGAGGAACCGTCTCATGCGAAACAGTGTTCTATTGAAAAGTATTGTAAGAAGAAATGCAAAGAACACCATTTAGCGTGACATAGCTCTAACCAGATCCACTGGAAAACATAAAACCATGTAAAACCCTAAGTTTTAGTTTAGCTCATACACGATATTATGTTTTTTGAGGAACCGTCTCATGCGAAACAGTATTCTATTGAAAAGTATTATAAGAAGAAATGCAAAAAACACCATTTAGCGTGACATAGCTCTAACCAGATCCACTGGAAAACATAATAAAACCATATAAAACCTAAGTTTTTGTTTAGCTCATACACGATATTATGTTTTTTGAGGAACCGTTTCATGCGAAACAGTGTTCTATTGAAAAGTATTGTAAGAAGAAATGCAAAGAACACCATTTAGCGTGACATAGCTCTAACCAGATCCACTGGAAAACATAACACCATATAAAACCTTAGTTTTTGTTTAGCTCATACACGATATTATGTTTTTTGAGGAACCGTCTCATGCGAAACAGTGTTCTATTGAAAAGTATTGTAAGAAGAAATGCAAAGAACACCATTTAGCGTGACATAGCTCTAACCAGATCCACTGGAAAACATAAAACCATATAAAACCTAAGTTTTTGTTTAGCTCATACACGATATTATGTTTTTTGAGGAACCGTCTCATGCGAAACAATGTTCTATTTTGAAAAGTATTGTAAGAAGAAATGCAAAGAACACCATTTAGCGTGACATAGCTCTAACCAGATCCACTGGAAAACATAAAACCATATAAAACCTAAGTATTTGTTTAGCTCATACACGATATTATGTTTTTTGAGGAACCGTCTCATGCGAAACAATGTTCCATTGAAAAGTATTGTAAGAAGAAATGCAAAGAACACCATTTAGCGTGACATAGCTCTAACCAGATCCACTGGAAAACATAAAACCATGTAAAACCCTATGTTTTAGTTTAGCTCATACACGATATTATGTTTTTTGAGGAACCGTCTCATGCGAAACAGTGTTCTATTGAAAAGTATTGTAAGAAGAAATGCAAAGAACACCATTTAGCGTGACATAGCTCTAACCAAATCCACTGGAAAACATAAAACCATGTAAAACCCTAAGTTTTAGTTTAGCTCATACACGATATTATGTTTTTTGAGGAACCGTCTCATGCGAAACAGTGTTCTATTGAAAAGTATTGTAAGAAGAAATGCAAAGAACACCATTTAGCGTGACATAGCTCTAACCAGACCCACTGGAAAACATAAAACCATATAAAACCTAAGTTTTTGTTTAGCTCATACACGATATTATGTTTTTTGAGGAACCGTCTCATGCGAAACAGTGTTCTATTGAAAAGTATTGTAAGAGGAAATGCAAAGAACACCATTTAGCGTGACATAGCTCTAACCAGATCCACTGGAAAACATAAAACCATATAAAACCTAAGTTTTAGTTTAGCTCATACACGATATTATGTTTTTTGAGGAACCGTCTCATGCGAAACAGTGTTCTATTGAAAAGTATTGTAAGAAGAAATGCAAAGAACACAATTTAGCGTGACATAGCTCTAACCAGATCCACTGGAAAACATAAAACCATGTAATCCCTAAGTTTTTATTCTGCACTTACTATTTATATTATATTATCATTGTTATATTCATGGTAAGTTGGATTTACTGTAGGTGTATGCAAATTAATAACAAGCATAGTTGTTTGTTATTTGCGTCATTATAAGTAAATAAATAACGAATGTAGACTTAAAAAATAAAACGTAGGTAGTATGTTGACTGAACACATATAAATTACTTTCAGTTACTTTCATTTCTAATAACATTTGGTGTATTTGGTAACATTTAAAACTAAACAATTTTACCAGAATATATAAAATATGACTCGATTTCTATTTTTTTAACTAAAGGTGTTTTCTTTTACCTTTCAATTTTTAAGTATTTTTTTTTGTTTTAGCCATATTTGATTTGAAAATTTGAATATCAAAGTTTCACGTTGTTAGGTAGTGCTTTCTTCTCCAATTATTGTTTTTCCAAGTAGTAGGTATTTTCTAGCAATTTCACTTTATTTAGCCTGTATACATGTATTAATTACTTTATGTATGTTTTTGTATCGATGAGTGATCATTCTTCTGTCAATACTGGTGAGACCCGCTTGTGGGAGGCCAGAAATTGACATGATCAAATTTGTTTTTGAATTTGCTTAGAATGGTATAGAACATTCATTGTTGATTTTAGGCTTAATTATTTTTACATACACCATTAAAGGTAAAGCATGGTCATACTTAATATCCTCCTGCGGCTTAGGTTTTCAAACACAATAGCGAAACAATGGGATTTGGTTTAAGGACTTTTTTCATGTTTAGCCCATCTGACAGTCGTCGTATTTACCCATGTTTATGAATGAAAAAATTGTTCGTCACTGCCGGATACAGGTAATTATTGACCTATTTTATTCCACAACACAATAAATAATGTTCTAAATAACACTTTTCATTTATATATTTGTAGCCACAAATCTGTGCAATTGATGACGCGTCTTTGCTGACACAATGACGATGACGATTCATACACCATTGAATGCTAATGTATAATATTATACTGTACTGATTCGACGTACCATAACACATATTCTTTATTCTGTCCGTTCCATTACAGGACACGCGAGTTGTATTATGTAGCGTTTATGTGTACTCATTAATCGATTTCCAGCTTAGCATTTGTTTAAGTTTTTGAATCTTTCTTCGAGCAGACATTTGTAGTAATGTTATTTCTTAAAGTTTCCTTGATGATGAGTAAACAGGCATCCGGGTAAACAGGCTTTCTTCCTTATATTTATTATTTAAGGCGTATATTTTTTTGTTTGTTTACTTAATTGTAACTTAAGTTACTAATATACGCTAGTATAAAATATTCTTTAGTACAATTTTAATGGAACTTATATTTATTTTACAAATCAATATAATTTGCAAATGTTAAAGACATTAAAATGTATACACTACACATTATACAAATTTAATCGGTTATAAAAACTTATTATTCATTATACATTTATTTTCCTGAATTAATGCATGAAAATATCAAGTCGTTTGTGTTATAAAATAGCTAATCCAACTTACCATGAATATCGTATTTTTTTTATTATTTTAGTAAATATATTTTGCTTACTGCTTAGTGAATGATAAAAAAATAAGTGACTAAAATGACAAAGATAAATTTTACTTAATGTAAGTTAGGTGTTGAGTAAAATGCTTTTGAATGATGATTTGTTTAAATATACTCGTAGAAGTATAATTACTGCATAACTTATTGCTTTAAGTTGAGAAAGTAGCACTTAAGAGAAAAATGTATCAATAAACAACATTGGTGTCTTCATCGAAATATTTTAGTATTAATGTATTGTTTATATACGCACTTAAATTTGGTAACAATATTATTTGTAAAGCGTTAGCGTTATAAAGTAAAAAATGAACATCAATAAATCATACGTTTGCTTACAAAAAACAAACAGTTTTAGCGCTTAAACACTGAAACAGAATTCTTTTCAAATAACTTCGAACAATTACCACTTTAATACACCTAAACTAAACATTGTCCATGTACAGCGAGATCCTGAATACTGATTACAGTTTCCGTACTCCCTCCTTTCCAGTCCTAAGCGACATTCAAACCTTCACTGACACGATCATTCCACAGGATACGTCCATCCCTTGTATCCCAGATCGCAAGAATCGGCTAGTACGGCATAGCAGCTTGACAGCTAAAACTCACGCAACCATTGTTGATCGACCTACAAAATCCACCGAAAATGCCTACGACGATGGGAACGACACCGACAGTTCTACTCCGGATCATTCCAACCTGCGACATTCATCCATATGACAGCTTACTTGATCTGAGTGGAACTCAGCTAAAGCAATCGAGTGATACCTGCCTCCATCTTCCAGCCAGCTCCACTTCACTCCCATGCACCGGTCGCACCCGCAGCCAAGTGTTCATCCTGCCAGTTCCCTTCACGCCCGTTCTCTCGTCCCCTAAAGATGAGCCTCCACAGCGTTAACGGCTGGGAAGGGCATGTACACATTGCCAATTGATTAACACACATTTTAATTCAGTGATTGTGACTAATAAAATAGTAAACCTAGCTTTGAAATTCAATGTAACCATCATCAAATCGAGTGCAAGCTTGTTAAAGTCAGTTCTATCGTTAAATTATACGAAAAGAAGAAAAAACAAGATAGAATGAATATAAATAATAATAAATAATTCGCAATATACGATAATTTCAGCACATGATTTAACCGATCTAAAAAAACCCAATAAGCTTAATAACAGAGATGAACTGTTCAGTCTTTTCAAGAAGTGCCACCCTAATAAAGTTACGTTAAACTTAAAAGTTCTGATATGATAACGTTATTCGAGAAAGGTTGGTCATTTTCGATTCGGTGCCTGGGTAGTAGTACTTTTATGTCACGTCTTTCGCGAACGCGACCTAAAGCTACATACAGTTGACCGTGACTAAACATGTCAGATCTAAGATCGACCCCAACGCGACTAATCGTTTGACCCTGGCTCTTGTGAATTGTCATTGCATAACACACCTGCAATGGGAATTGACGGCGACACATGTCGTAAGGGCTGTTATGTTCTATAGGCGCTTTAAAAAGAATTCGAGGGATCAAATAATCTCCTAGTTCACCTTGTTTCCGAACTTTAATAATATATGGAGATGTCTCAACAATTATTACTTTGGTGCCATTTACTAAGCCGTCCGCGAAACTAAGATTACGCGTGATTACACAAACACATTCTAATTTTAACTGTAAGCCGAAATCTGGAACACCTTGTGGTCGAAGTGTATGTAAAAATTCGGGACTAAAATATACTTGATCAGCGTTGTCGCTTAAAATTTTGTCTATGGCATAAAAATGTAATACTTCACCTGGTAGTTTATCTAAAATAACGGCATTAATTTCTCTAACTGCATCGTTACGAGTGCATAGAATTGCTCTGAAGGAGCATACGCCTGGCTCAGTAAGAGTAACTTCTGGGAATACAAAATCAATTAAATCTTCTAATTCAGTAACATAATCAATAGATTCAAGTTGAACTAATTGCAAATCATTATTATTTGTTTCTAACCTTAGAGTAGGTAATAAATTTGAACCCAGTTTTAAAAGAAATTCTGCATACTGTGCGTCATCCTTACATCTCTGTGAAGTTACCAAACTAAATTTTTTCAATTGTTTCCAAATAGGAGAAGTTTTTAGTGACGCGTTTAAAATATCAAAATTCGTTCGTGCTTCTGGGACTACAGGAGGAATTTGACGAAAATCTCCTGCAAAAATAATTATTTTAGAACCAAAAATTTTGTCTGACCTCATCAAATCCTGCAATGATCTATTTAATAAATTTATAAGGTATTTATGAGCCATCGGCGCTTCATCATACACAATGAGATTAGAATTGTAAATCAATTCAGCTCTTTGAGTACCATTTGAGATGTTCCAGTATCCGCTATCATCTAATAGATGTAAAGGAAATCTAAACAAGGAATGAGCCGTCATTCCGTTTGTGTAATTCTGAGCAGCAATTGCAGACGATGCACAGGTTAAAACTATACCTTTAAGGTTACCGCGGATATATGCAGTTATGACCTTCAATAAAAGCGTTTTTCCGGTGCCGGCGGGGCCATCGATAAAAATCGCACAGTTGTTGGATTCTCGGTAAACACTATCTACGCAAAGCTTTTCCACGTAATCGAATACGGCACGTTGATCGGGGGATAACTGTGGCAACCACTCTTCTACATATGATTTCAAACTATCTAAATCATATTCAGTGCGTTCCCTATCCAATTCCGTTGACCTGTAAATTACTTCTGGCAAACCTTGTTCTACTAAAGAAGTTCCGTGTCTACGTAGCATTCTATCTATTTGAATGAGGCACATGTTAAACGCGTTTTCTTCGTCATCTGGCACCCTGTAAAGGAAATCTTCGGCCAATTGACGTTTATACGTGTTCCACAGTGACGCCACTGAGGCACCAGTAACAGCCAACGTTACAAAAAAGCTACGAAGTCGTGGTCCGGTTAAAAAAGTGGAAGCTTCTTCCATAGCCCGTTCATATTCGACTGAGTCGTCCGCAAGTCCTACGAATTTGGCAGCTTCTTGAAAAGTTGTGCAATTTGGACCTCCAATTTGAAGTAAATCCGCGAAACTACGACAAGGGTAAACACTTAAAAGAAGTCTTAAAAAGAACTGTTCACCTCTGTTCGGCGCGACCCAAAATAGACGCGCGACGAGCTCACCCCGCATTCTCCGCGTAAGAAATTTGCCGTTTTGCATTTGCACCGCCTGAACTGTCTTTAAACATGGATCTTTCGCATGAATGTTATAATTTTCAAAAAAGTCTAAGTAGGATACCCGATCAAACTCCTCAGTTAAAGGCCTACTGAAATAGTCTAAAAGATCTGAACCTGCATTATTAACTGCCTCGTTCGCGTGGCCAGGCTTAAAAAATACCGAATTTTGATCGGGCAAATGTACTGTTAACATTTTTACCGTAGGGTTCCTAGCTACAATATCAAATTCGAGAACACGCCACGCTGCTTCGCTAGAACTAATATATCGCTTAGTGACATATTGTTCGATTTCATCCTCACGATGTTCTTCATCAACAACGGCAATACGGGCTTCATCAGGTCCTTTTGTCATATATTTAAATAAATACTTAATTATAGCACGCTGTGTGGACACTTCTAAATTTATGTGAGCATCATATTTTAGGAGAAGAGCAGGATTATAAGGAACGACCCACAAATCATTAACTATTACGTCTCTGCCGCGATATTTAATAATCGCCTGATTTTTACTATTGCGACGTAAATGTATAAAACCTCTATCGTCACTGAAGGTGACTCCGGCCAAGTAGTTAATGCCATCTGCGGCAAATCTACAATAAGTCACGTCAAAAAAAAAAAAAAAAAAAAAAAAAAAAAAAAAAAAAAAAAAAAAAAAAAACTGAAGGTGACTGGTGTTTCTTTTTTTGGAAAATATTTTAAACATTTTTTTTTCTCACTATTCCAACACGGCAAATTAGTTCGGTAAGGAGGGCCGCATGGACCGTGTATCATGTGATCCATGACAACTTTGTATAATAAAGTTTGTGCTGGATCGGGTATGGTAGCTCGAACAAACTTATCAATATCCAGACTTTCTACTGGTCCACCACCTTCCACTCTAAAAGCAATATGCGCGTGTGGTAGTCCTCTTTTTTGGAACTCTATAACATGCATTATATAAACAATTTTTCCGAACCATTTACCCGATTTTAAATCTTTTAATAACTCTCCGAGTTTTAAGTTGAAAACTCGAGCACATGTAAGGGGGTCTTTTGATCGACCTGATAATGTTGAATTTTTTATTTCAGGCCAGTTGGGGTTACAAGTTAATGTTAAAAAATATGATGGTGGACCTAACCTGTTTACCATTGCTATAGCATCCAGGTATTTCTTTTTCATGTATCGTGGACCCCCTGTGAATGAGCTAGGTAAATAAATTTTACCAGGTTCTACTCCACCTTCTCCTAAAATAAACTCGTCATTAATTAATTCTTGGAGTGGAGCTACTCTTAGCCTGTTTTGTTGTTTTGTTTGGCTATATTTCAAAAACCGCAAGCGTTCTTCTAAAATTCTACAAAACATATCGACTAACCACTCTTCAGATAAACGACCAAATATGCTAAATCGCGATTCTGATAAAAGTAAACAACGGACATATTTAACCTGATTAAGCTTATTGCCGTTATTACCTCTCATATCAGGATGCCAACCCGTATTTCCATGAGGATATAAGAGAGGATACTGGAAAGTCTCATATAAGGAATCCATTATATCTATTGTTCGAGGCCTACCGTCTGCTATCTTTTTAACTACAATACAGCGTCGAGTAAATTCTTCGCGGTCTGTACTAATAATTGCGGCAATTTCTTGACCAATAGGTTGATCTCCGAGGATGTTACCGTGAGTCGCACGAGTAGTTTTTTCAAACTTCAAGAAAGCTTCTGATGATACCTCTAAACTTAACCTTTTAAAACATTTTATGTATGGATTAACTGTGTGCATGAACCCTGTAATCATTCGAACTACCGTCTTATCTAAATTTAATTCGCCAGCTAAACTCTCTCTCTCGCTACTGTCATTTATGTAAAAATTAATATTATTAGGACTTTCATTGTAAGACAAATCAAAGATACGGTGGTAAATACGTCCTTGAATTTTTAGAAAAGATATACCTTCTGGATGATGGTAACCGTGGGAAACACCTAATGCCGAAAATGCAAAAATATTATTGTAAGCGCGTGGTCTATTTATAAAAGCAGGATTTGTATAAAATTCTTCGTTTAATGGGAGAAAATTCTGAACGTTATATTCTCCTGAATGACAACACCATTGCCGACGAGATTTCTCTTCTTCGAACAATGGAGCATTACATCTTGGACATCTATATGTTAGCTCAGACAGAAGCGACGTATTTTTTAAATTATATAATCGAATAGTACCGAGTTCATGCCCCTGTTTTTCACCTATTAAATTTTTTGAATATCTCAGCGGTGTTTCTATGTTACGACTATTTTCTGTATATCTTTGTGCTGCTTTTTTGTTAATTTCGGGGTGGAGCTCGTAATAACGTTGAACGGCCGCGCGATGAATGTCTGGGTTGTTCTCGTTATAACGTTGAACAGCCGCGCGATGAACGTCTGGGTTGTTCTCGTTATAACGTTGAACGGCCGCGCGATGAACGTCTGGGTTGTTCTCGTTATAACGTTGAACGGCCGCGCGATGAACGTCTGGGTTGTTCTCGTTATAACGTTGAACGGCCTCGCGGTTAATGTCTGGATTACGTTCGTTGTACCGTTGAACGGCCTCGCGGTGAATATCTGGATTGCGTTCGCTATACTGTTGAACTGCCTTGCGATTAACAGCGGGGTTTTTCGTTGTGTATTTCCTGACAGCTTCGCGATGCGCGTTTTCTTTACTTGGTTTCGGTCCGCGTTTCTGTTTTTTGGGTCGGCCACCTTTATTTTTAACGCATTGGCTTTCGTCTTGATTACTGATTCTTTCTAATAGGACAACTGGTTTTAAAATTGTCAGTTTTATATCACTTGTAGTGTCATATACATCTACCGGATATGAATCAACTTCCAATTTACTAATATCAAAATTTTGCACAGAGGTTTTAAGCGGGGCCAGGGTTGATTGATAGTTCATCAAAATCGAATCTAAAGTTTGATTCTCATTCAGTAATGGTGATGATATTAAATCTACTAAAATGGATTGTGACGTTTCGGAACTAACCTGCGTTTCGTTTTGCCATATAAGGTCGTCATTTAATACTCTTAATCGAGTTAATGAGTATTCGGATCCGTCGTAAACTTCATTCGCGAGCAAAAGTTTGGCTAGCGCTTCGGTTGAATTACATTTAAATAAACGTGCTACGTAAGGACCATCCTCTGGCTTACCCGTTCCTATATTAATGTTGTTGCTGTTAACTGCATGGCTGTTAAAGAAATAATATTCACCATTAAACCGCCAAAAACTAAAAGTATAACCCTGACCCGTAAACAATATGCTATCGGTACTGTCGTTGTGATTTGAATTGTTCACATTATACGCGAATTGCGAATCGACAGTATAGTCATTAGTATTAAAAAACACTCTATTGTCCAGTATATTCTTTAACGTTAATAAACCTATGACTTTATTCGCGGGAGTTGTAGGATACGTATTAGAAATGATCCAGTTGTCCTCCATACTAACTATACGTGCGACGTTATCCCCGACGCGAAGCTCATTGGGTAATTCATCTGGCATAAAATAACTGACACCCCTCTGAAGTAGATATTTTAACTGCATGTAAAGTGTATCCCCCATTTTTAAAATTTTATCAATTTCGGCAGTAGTGAAAGATGCGCGATTATGGAACACAGAATAAATTGAAGCGCATGCTGAGATAACAGTACATTGCGAATTATTACCTTCATACATATCGGAGCCTTGGTGTGTTAGACCTAAGGATTCAGTAAATTTTAGATATTAATTTATTTAATAGATAAGGTAATACACCCTATTATTGACACACCTACTGACTATTAAGAAAAAAAAATAAGAACATTTTGATATATTCCTTGCATTTTGATATATTCGGTGCCGAAAAATGATTAGACCGTACCAATCATTTAAGGTTCTAATAATTAGGCAGTTTACCCTACATAAGTACTTAAATTAAAATATCAATTATTAATATTATCATTCTCCAACAATCTATTTTTTAATGAAACAATTATTCACCTATATTATTATAGGGAATGCAATAATTATTATATGAGAATTAAGTTACCTACCTAATATAAAAAAAATCTACGCATACATATAAAATTTCAATCGGATCAATAAACCTAGGTAGGTATTTTTTTTAATAAGTAGTTAAAATGGCATTCGTTTAAGCACTTTCACACAGTGCCGCCAGCTCGTGCCGCACAAAGACGCCGCCGATAATCATTTCAGTCGCTACGGTCATGTAGAGCACACATTGTGGTTGAACATCAAAGGTCGATGAATTAAGTCGACAACATTGCCATCGTAGCTGTGGCTGAAGTGAAAAAAATACGAGGCGCCGACTTTACAATATAGAAAATGGCTAAGCAACTTTCTCGAAAAAACACATACTTAAGATTACGCCTATTTTCCGTTGGGATCGGCCACGCAATTCCACTTACCACGATCCTGACACATCACTTTCGCTTCTACCACTCTTATCAAAGTACACTCATTTATGCATGCTCGCCGGTTCCCAGTACTCTTGACCGTGGCTTTTCTTTAAACATCCTGAAATTAATCGAGGTATATACCACCTAGGCCATCCACTTCGGATTTTACCACTTACATCCGTATAATAAATCTTGGCCTTGTCCAACCTATCTAAGGGTCCTTTTGACAATTCTCTTCACTACATTTTCTTTTACAACAGTCCCTTAACACACTATGTTATGATTCAAAGTTATCCCACATATACTCCTCAACGTTCTCATTAGTAACCTTTTGACAGTTTTAATAAAATATTAAGCAATTAATTACATCATTATAACATAAATATTTAATTCAGGTACCTACCTAATAAAATGACTAAGACCAATGACATCGAGAGGGTGACGTACCGGTATACAAACATTCAACTCAATTGATGTAACGCAACGCAAACCCTCGTTATAAAATATTTAGAAGACATGTCGATTTATTACACTGCACTTTACTTAAATAAAGGATTATACAGTCTGTTCTCTGCCTACCCCAATGGAAAATAGGCGAGATATTATGTATGTACGCAATGCAGCACTCTATAGACGGAATATTTCGAAAATTTAATATAAAATAACAGGAAAACGTAATACCAGTTTTTGTTCTTCTTTTGATCTTGTTGCATCATAGTGTGAGATTATTTCAGACTAATACACGTGAAGTAGGTATGTATATTTGTCAAAAATTTAAAAAAAAACCAGGCAAGTGCGATTTGGACTCGCGCACCGAAGGTTCCGTCCGCAGAAAAGGTTAGTAAAAGAAAATTCTGATGGCGAAATTCAAGTATCTAGATATAAGACGATCGAGTTGAACTTCACTTAAGCTATAGGCATCAAATAAAGAATAATACTACGTTAGAATGGTCTGTCTCGCTCGTACTTATGCGTTAGACGTGTATCTACGTATGATACGTATACATACTTACATACACAGATTTTTCCTTTACTAACCTTTTCTGTGGACGGAACTTTAGGTACATATACACATAAAATATCGTATAACATAGTATATATACCTACCTACATTATATTTTTACTGTATCAGGGTTGTGGAGGTATGGTATTTTTTAGACACTCATTGTATTCGGCGTTTTCCATATCTTTAGATAGCTGTAAAGTAATAAACAAAATAATTATAAAGTTGTTACTTTATTTTGCTTATTACTTTATAGCTGTCACAAAAAGTAATTTCAAAAATAAAACGGACTTCAAAATCTGTCAAATAAAAAGTAAGAAATAATATTTAGTTGAATACATTAGAATCTAAATTTTGAAATTACTTTTTATTTGTATAAACTCGAGTGTCCCTAATAATACCCCAGTGATCATCATTACCAAAACACTGAAATATTATAAAATGTTTTATAATTTGTTTAATGTATGTAGTGTCCGACACACCCTTGACCGTTTTCCAATTTTCTTTAATTTACTCTCAAACCATTAGTAGGTATCCATACTTACTTATGCTCTAAGCCTCTATTAGTATAGTCGAAACACAAGGTTCCTAATTTTTAACTGTTTTTCAACAATAAGTTGGAAATTACTAAGCCTAATTTTGATGAAACTTGCATTCTTTCCTATGTTGGACGATACTTAATAAACAAACATTGCAATTTGATTTGTAGTTTCTACGAAATGCATAGACAAACATACAGGCATATATATGGAAAATTTAACACACATTACAACATATGGGTCAAATTGATAATCTTTTTTTTGAAGTCGGTTGAATTAGATTAGTTTCCTTCAGTCCCCACCACATGGTCATCAAGATATATAACCATATTCCTAACCATATTCAAAATATAGACAAACCTACATACACCCTTTGATAGTAATTTAAATAAGTTTATTGTAGACAAATGTTATTATAGCATTCAAACTTTTTTTTTTCAGATAAACTAAATACTTCAAAGCTTCGATATCTCTATATCTATATACTTACTTAATAACTTGTTTGATATAATTTTGTTATTATAAATAGCTGTATTAGTATATAATTAAGTAGGTAACTTTATAATAATTTTGTTACCTAGTTACTTATTTCTATAATTCTTAGTTAGATAGTTAATATCTTATAATATTATTATAAGATTGGTTATAGTTTTATTTAACTATCTGTAGTAACTTGACATTTTTGATAAAATATGCTACTTCTTCTACACATAAAACAGACATACCTACTTATTTAGTTGGCTTTTTCACGATTTTAGAGAAAGGTTTAACTTTTCACACAAAATATTAAGTGGTATTAGTATAGCATAGAATAAGTAATAATATGGTCATAGGTTAACTTTTGTGTGTATTATAGGTAATTTGTTACAGACCTACTTATTACGGGTCATTTAATGAGTGATGTTACTGTTATGCTACAACATGGGTTGCTGTCAAACCAGAATCACACTCAGATTGTTATAATTCAAAAAGGATTCAATCGTATTATTATTATCTATAGTGTTATGATCTCATCTAAATTTATCATAGGTTAACTAACTTATTTCATATACCTACCAACATACTTACATAATCTAAAAAAATATTAATAGTAATTAATTATCGCCTATTCTAGTCACACAGCATAAGTAGGGACAATGCAATTGATTTAAGTAGGTAGGTACCTAATGCCTGTTATTAAGTAAAGTTTTTTCCATGACTGATGTCAAGCGGCTATTTTATCATCATAAAATCACTCGATCGTTTGGTAAACTGGAATTGAGCTCGTTAAAATCTAAATACTTACCGGCACCGATGCAGGTTGCAGCAGGCTCGTCGTCGTCGACGCGACGGCGACGCATTGTAGAGCACGATGGAATTTCGACGCTTGAACGCTTCATCTGTAAACAAACCACTTCTGTACTATTTGTGTTTATCTAATAGATAATAAAATAAGAATTATAGCTTTTAAATAGGTAGGTTGGTTACTTACCTTTAATTTTTTTCACTTTCATTATGTGAAAAAGAGAAAATCGGTACAGAAAGTTAAAGATATTACAATTGTAATAATTATGTTTATATGGCTAACTTTTTTACGATAAGGTACTAACCTTATCATATACCTAAATATTTATAAATAATTGTTAAATTATTAATAACAAAATCGACTTACCTTTGGAAATCTTGAAATACAAGTGAAAAAACGCTTGTCACTTTTTCGCGCCAACGGTTTGGGTACGAATTTACTTTTTTTTTCATGAGACTAACAAACAGTGTTGCCATGTCCAGGCCCTTCCAAATCGCCGAAAATTTGTCGTAAAGTAGCCTAAATTCGCCTAAGTTTTTTTTGTGATGTAGCCCAAAATCGCCTAAAGAAAATAAAGGTGGTCTAAAACTGTGATTATTTTCAATTTATTTTTCAATGAAGGACCTTTCAGGTCACGTTCCCAAAAAAATATAGATGGCGTTGTCAAACTCCAACGTAATTATGAGGAACTTTCCACGCAACCCCCTTCCCCAATATGAATACGGATGGCGCTGTACAGATTTCCCTTCGGTTACCTTCTAATTTCATGAATAACAGACATAATGTTTCTTTTATCTTTGTTTTTATGTATAAATAATGACCCTTGTTGTTATTATTACACCCAGGCACACCACATCTTCTATCCATTATTATTCTGATCAAAATAAAGAGAAGCAATATCATTTTTACACGTATCTGATTCAGATATCAAATATAGCCTGATGTTTCTTTTTTTTTTAATAGAAATTGGGTACTTTACTTGGTTAAAGATAAATTGTAAATTCTAATCTACAAATAAACGCCAGTCTAAGACGATCAAAAATTAATCTCATTTAATTTTTGACTTATTATCGATTTTTATTCATGAGTACCTACTAAGTTTGACCGCTTTTATTAATGACGTTACAGTTTGTATTTCCATTTCCAAA
Source organism: Pectinophora gossypiella (assembly GCF_024362695.1). Lineage (NCBI taxonomy): Eukaryota > Metazoa > Arthropoda > Insecta > Lepidoptera > Gelechiidae > Pectinophora > Pectinophora gossypiella. Next base: position 636,996 of record NW_026063243.1, read on the forward strand.
GAAACTCCAAAGAAAACGTTCGGTTTGAAAGTTCGGAAAAGGTATCTCATTTGACTACTTAGTTGTCAAGTAGCCAATCCTGCAATGCTAAAGGTCAAGCCTTAGAGAAAAATAAACAGGAATAACAGAGAGAGAAGAATTAATACCCGATACGGTATCCATTGACAATATATTTATGAACCAGAGTTACAGAAAATAATAATTACAAAAGCCTTTCTCTAATCATACAATACATTGATGTAAGGTAAATTTCCCGCTAAAAACATTTTTGATATGTCAAATGTCTTCGTGTGCGATGCGATTATTTCAGCGTAGGTGAAAATAGCCTAACATAGCCATTTTTTTTCCAAAGTAGCCTAATTGGCGACCGGTCGCCATTTAAAATTTTTAGTCCCCCGACACCCTTCGAAGTAGCCTAAATGGCGAAAAATCGCCTAATCTGGCAGCACTGCTAACAAAGAAATTTTGGCAAAGCAGAATCAAACAGCCACTATCGAAAAATATTGAGGTACTTATTTACTTCACTTGGTCGCATACATGTCAATAGAATTAATAAATAAGCAATATAAAATCTAATTGCTTTTTGTCACTTCAGTACCATTTTACTTTTTTAAATAAGCAACAAAGATTGAGTATTTTCATTCATTTTTCCGTGGGTTTTTGGCGGGAAAGTTGCTTAATACATTTAATACAAAATGAAGAAGTAATCGAAAAATATTCATTTAAGTGTTATCATATCGGAAAAATATATAAATATAAAATATAAATAAACATTCAATAAACAAAGCATAGACATAGAATTTCCTATCTCTATGAAACAAAGTGGTACTATCTATTTTCACTTCACGTCCCAAGAAGCCGCTTCATAACTCGAAAATTTATGCGGACTTTTTTGAGTTAATTCGTATCTTTTTTTTTTTTGACGTTACTTATTGTAGATTTGCCGCAGATGGCATTAACTACTTGGCCGGACAAATGGGGAGCGCTGAAGGCTCTCACCCGATACAACGTTTAAGACAACAGGCCTGAGGGTGCACAGTTGGGCGCGAACCTCGGCTCAGGGCGTCGTCTGAGAGGAAAAATATTTGAAAGAATTAATCGACCCTAGTGGGTCGATAGCGATAAGCGCTGAATGAGGGAAATCGTCGACCATGATGGCGGGGTCGGTATCGGGGTCCTGAAGTGTTTGGTGTCGCGAGCTGATTGGCTGCCTCTATGGCTAGAGTAAAGAGTTAATTCGTATCACAAACCTAAAGGTCTATGTAACCAGGCCAAAAATTTCCAAAAAGAAAAAAAGATGAGGCTATAATTATGACATAATGGCCCCGATTCCTGCAGACACCTCCTAATTTTACTTTAAGTTATACCTGTCATTTTCTTATCCGCCAAAAAGGAAAGGGACGGATAATTTTCAGCTCTTAATTTAAGGAAGAATGAGTAAATGAATGAATGACGCGGGCGAATCAAAAAGGTATCTTCCTGGTATGCAAACCGTTTGACGTGTGCTGTCAACTTAATTCTGTCGGGTTATTAGTCAATGCAAAATTTTTATAGGGTTGTTTTTGATTTGTGCTTAAAATTGATGTGTGTTCCATAAATTTTATGCTTGTCGATTACCCGTCCCTTTCCTTTTCGACGGATAAGAAAATGACAGATATAACTTAAAATAAAATTAGATGGTGTATACCGGAATTAGCACCAATACATTTGTGTGTAACCTGTGGATTCCATTGCCTACCGATTTGAAAATATGAAAATACGTTTATTGTTTTTAACCAATTTTTAACGAATTTAATGTACCTAATATAGTATTTGGCTGTATGGGTTATGTTTCCTTTGCCTGTCCTATGGACAAAATAACAAAAAAAACTAAACATGGTCTTATGGTCTCGTTGCCGAGAAGTTCTCTTGATAATTTCTGCTACCTACTTTGTTAGAATTTGTAGCTTACAAGTTCATCGAGTAGTGCGAGAGCGTCGACATTCTACTGTAAAAACTTCCAGAGCCATTGTGTGTTTTGGATAGAGCCGATATGATAAAAAGTTTGTGGATAATGTTCGTTGATAAATTGCAATGTAAGTAACATACAAACAAATGACACTGTTATTATATATGACACTGTTATTATAATACTTATTTATTTATAGGTGTTAATGCTGATCGACTTTGTCATACTAACTCATAATCATACTAAGAGATGCAAGCAACAATAACAAGTTTCCTGAAGAATGTTCCAGTCGTACAGTTGGAAACAATTATGTCTGTATAAGTTGTGGAATATCTTTGGAAAGGCACTCACGAAGATAAAATCACAGGCCACGGGCTTATGGAAAGAAGTGAAGAGTGCTATTATATAGAAAAACAATCTCCGAGATAGGTATTAAAGTATTAAGTATTTTAATTTATGTTGTACATAAAAAAAATATGTGTTTCAATCATAATTGTTATAAGGCAATCCTTAATAATTATTAAAACATTGTTCTAATTTTAATTTATTGTTGGCAATGTTTCAATTCCATTCCTACACATTAAATAATATTGATACAATCGGGCATATTGTGCAATATACTATTAAAAACATTCATGTTTGCTTTCAGATGCCTGATGGTTGCCCATGTATGTGTTGTTTGCACGATGAGCTCACCTCAAAAGCATTAATATCTAGTGAACATAAAAGCTGTGTTAGGTGTGTTGTTGCAATGTATATAGTTCTATTTATTAACCCCCGACGCAAAAACAACGGGGTGTTATAAGTTTGACGTGTCTGTATGTGTGTAAATGTGTATGTGTCTGTCTGTGGCATCGTAGCTCCCAAACGGATGATGCAATTTTAATACGGTTTTTTTTTGTTTGTAAGTTATATTAGTCGAGAGTGTTCTTAGCTATGTTTGGTAGAAATCGGTTCAGGTCTTCAAGGTCATCATGATGTTTGTTAAGTGTGATAGGAATGTTACACACTCAGTTTGCTTGCAAGTATAGGTATGTGGGATAAGTTATTTTTTACTTTTTATAGGGTTTTTAATTTTTTCACCTTTTTTCATAATAATTGAGTACTAACAATGAGTTTATATCACTTTATAATTATAATTAAATCATTAAATAGATAAAAACCTAACTGTGTATATTTTAATGTTATTGTTAAGTTTATTCTCTACCTACTTACCTTATGTTACCATATTAAGTCTGTTCAAAAATCATAAATAGGTATTTGTTCTTCTTCTATCATGTGGGTTGTGAAGTGGATGACCAACCTCATCAACCAGGATTATTGCTGAGCCGCCAATGTCGTTTGATCAGCCAGCCATGTCCTAACTGAACCAGGGATCACAAAGAAATTTTTGTGTTTTGTTCCCACCGGGACTTGAACCTGGGACCTCCGGAATGTCAGCCACTGGACCACATAGGCCAAGAGTACATGGTTAAGTTGCTGTTTTATTTCAACTATTTAATTAAATGTAGGAATATTTTGTATGAGTATGAATTATATAATAAAACAAATTATTTCTAAAAATATATATCTTTCATTGTTTTTAATAAAATTGTTTCTTTTTAAAATTATTTTGAAAAATAAAAATAGTAATCACGTCGTTTAGCACCACTTCAACTGATAGGATCTCACAATCAATGTTTTTTGTGGTATCAAAATTGTTAGTTGTATTTACCTACTGGCATTTAATTTATGACCTCTTGGGACCAGATTTTCACATCAAACATCATTTGGTGGTCTTTATTGGTCTAAATGCAAGACAAATATAATTACAAGATCTAAATGTACCAATGAGGGATTTTCCAGGCTACGTCCCCAAAAAAAATAGATGGCGCAGATGTGCGATCGTTTAAATATGCCTATATACCCTTGCCATTACATTTGAATAATATTTATTTACCCGAGCAATGAGAAAATAGGTATTAATCATGTTAAATCTGGACAGCGCCATCTGTATTTTTTTTGAGAACCTAGCCTGGAAAGTCCTCCATTAGCTTTTTCATAAAATAAGAGTAATGTGTGTTATTGGTGATGATTCCAGTACACACTAAGTTTATTTGAAGTACCTGTCATTATATTATCAGCTGACGGGTAAACGACAGGCTTAAAATTTATGGAATAGGTTCACAAGAATTTTAGGCAGAAATTAAAAAACCCCAGCAAAAGTTGACAGCACACATGTCACCGGCGATAGAATTAGACCAAGATTTAAATAGGTCCCGTGAAAATGAATAGTTTCAGATGCGATAGTTTTGCCGGGGCGTAGTGTGTCTTCGTGATGAGGAGCAGTTTTCGAAGACCGGGAAGTATTTCCATACTCTACAGACGTTCCGATCACACCTCCCATACATCATTTTTAGCCCCGAGGCATTTTCTATATAAGGGAAATTTTGTATGGCGGCCATCTTGTTTTTCCGCCAATTTGATTTTTGTCACCAGCGATTGAATTTGACCAAGATTTAAATATGTTATGCGAAATAAAAATTGTTCCAGGTTTTATAGTTTTGCCAGGCCGTAGGGTGTCTCCCTTATGCGGAGCAATTTTTCAAGATCGAGCAGTATTGAAATACTCAACATGACGATCCGATCACATCCCTATACATCATTTTTACCCCCGAGGCATTTTCAGGAAAAACGAAAAATTTGTATGGCGGCCATCTTGATTTTCCGCCATTTTGTTTTTTTTCACCGGCGATTAAATTTGATCAAGATTTACGTAGGTAAAGTTGAAAAAAAATGTTCCGAGAGCGATAGTTTTGCCAGGCCGTAGGTTGTCTCCCTGATGCGGAGCAGTTTTTGAAGGTCGGGAAGTATTTCCATACTCAACATGACATTTTGATCACATCCCTCATACATCATATTCACCCCCGAGGCATTTTCGAGAAAAACGAAAATTTTGTATGGCGGCCATCTTAATTTTCCACCATTTTGTTTTTTTTTTACCGGCGATAAAATTTGACCAAGATTTAAATAGGTTTTGTGAAAAAAATATTGCTCCAGGTTTTATAGTTTTGCCAGGCCGTAGGGTGTCTCCCTGATGCGGAGCAATTTTTCAAGATCGAGCAGTATTGAAATACTCAACATGACGATCCGATCACATCCCTATACATCATTTTTACCCCCGAGGCAGTTTCAGGAAAAACGAAAAATTTGTATGGCGGCCATCTTGATTTTCCGCCATTTTGATTTTTTTTCAACGGCGATTAAATTTGATCAAGATTTACGTAGGTAAAGTTGAAAAAAAAATGTTCCGAGAGCGATAGTTTTGCCAGGCCGTAGGTTGTCTCCCTGATGCGGAGCAGTTTTTGAAGGTCGGGAAGTATTTCCATACTCAACATGACATTTTGATCACATCCCTCATACATCATATTCACCCCCGAGGCATTTTCGAGAAAAACGAAAATTTTGTATGGCGGCCATCTTAATTTTCCACCATTTTGTTTTTTTTTTACCGGCGATAAAATTTGACCAAGATTTAAATAGGTTTTGTGAAAAAAATATTGCTCCAGGTTTTATAGTTTTGCCAGGCCGTAGGGTGTCTCCCTGATGCGGAGCAGTTTTTCAAGATCGAGCAGTATTGAAATACTCAACATGACGATCCGATCACATCCCTATACATCATTTTTACCCTCGAGGCATTTTCAGGAAAAACGAAAAATTTATATGGCGGCCATCTTGAATTTCCGCCATTTTGATTTTTTTTCAACGGCAATTAAATTTGACCAAGATTTTAAAAGGCTTGGTGGAAAAAATGATGTTCTAGGTGCGATAGTTTGGCCAGGCCGTAGGGTGTCTCCCTGATGCGGAGCAGATTTGAAGATAGAGAAGTGTCTCCATACTCAACAAGACACTCCGATTACACTCCCATACACAATTTTTACCCCTGAGACATTTTCCGGAAAAACAAAATTTTGTATGGCGGCCATCTTGTTTTTCCGCCATTTTGATTTTTTTTCACCGGCCATAGGATTTGACTAAGAATTAAATAGGTTTTGTGAAAAAAGAATCGATCCAGGTGCGATAGTTTTTCCAGGCCGTAGGGTGTCTCCCTGATGCGGAGCAGTTTTCCAAGATCTGGAAGTTTTCCCATACTCACCGGAAGATTTGGATCACATCCCCCATACATCATTTTTACCCCCCGAGGCTCCTTCTGGGAGAACAACCCTGTCAGTGAGTCAGTGAGTCAGTCAGTCAGTCAGTACATGGGTTTGTAGCTATATATAGTATAATAACTAGATGTCGCGTGGTTCGCTCGCAGCAAGCTGCTCGCGTGTCTTGTTTTCCCGCCATTTTTTTACCGCGATAGAATTTGACCAAGACTTGAATAGGTCTCGTGAAATCAAAAAAGTTCTAGGTGCTATAGTTTTGGCAGGCCGTAGGGTGTCTCCCTGATGCGGAGCAGTTTTCCAAGATGACGTTCCGATCACACCCCTATTCATAATTTTTACCTCCGAGTCATTTTCGGGAAAAACGAAAATTTTGTATGGCGGCCATCTTGTTTTTCCGCCATTTTGTTTTTTTTTCACCGGAGATTGAATTTGACCAAGATTTAAATAGGTTTCGTGAAAAAAATATTGCTCTAGGTTTTATAGTTTTGCCAGGCCGTAGGGTGTCTCCCTGATGCGGAGCAGTTGTTCAAGATCGAGCAGTATTAAAATACTCAACATGACGATCCGATCACATCCCTATACATCATTTTCACCCTCGAGGCATTTTCAGGAAAAACGAAAATTTTGTATGGCGGCCATCTTGTTTTTCCGCCATTTTGGTTTTTTTTCACCAGGGATTGGATTTGACCAAGATTTAAATATGTTTCGCGAAAGAAAAATTGCTCCAGGTTTTATAGTTTTGCCAAGCCGTAGGGTGTCTCCCTGATGCGGAGCAGTTTTCGAAGATTAAGAACATTTTCCGTACTCGACAAGACACTCCGATTACATTCCCATACATAATTTTTACCTCAGAGACATTTCCTGGAAAAATATTTTTTTGTATGGCGGCCATCTTGTTTTTCCGCCATTTTGTTTTTTTTTCACCGACAATAGAATTTGACCAAGACTAAAATAGGTCTTGTGAAATCAAAAAAGTTCTAGGTGCTATAGTTTTGCCAGGCCGTAGGGTGTCTCCCTGATGCGGAGCAGATTTCCAAGATGACGTTCCGATCACACCCCAATACATCATTTTTACCTCGTGAGACATTTTCTGGAAAAACAAAAATTTGTATGGCGGCCATCTTGTTTTTCGGCCATTTTGTTTTTTTTTCACTGGCGATAAAATTTGACCAAGACTTTAATAAGCTTCGTGAAAACCAAAAAGTTCCAGGTGCGATAGTTTCACCAGGCCGTAGGGTGACCCCTGATGCGGAGCAGTTTTCCAAGATGACGTTCCGGTCACACCCCAATACATAATTTTTACCCCTGAGGCTTTTTTCTGGAAAAACAAAAATTTGTATGGCGGCCATCTTGTTTTTCGGCCATTTTGTTTTTTTTTTCACTGGCGATAAAATTTGACCAAGACTTTAATAGGCTTCGTGAAAACAAAAAAGTTCCAGGTGCGATAGTTTCGCCAGGCTGTAGGGTGTCTCCCTGATGCGGAGCAGCTTTCGAAGATCGAAAAGTATTTCCATACTCAACATGATGTTTCGATCACATTCCTCGTACATCATTTTTACCCCCGAGGCATTTTCGGGAAAAACGAAAATTTTGTATGGCGGCCATCTTGTTTTACCGCCATTTTGTTTTTTTTTTCACCGGCAATTAAATTTGACCAAGATTTAAATAGGTATCGTGAAAACTAAAAAGTTCCATGTGCGATAGTTTCACCAGGCCGTAGTGTGTCTCCCTGATGCGGAGCAGTTTTTCAAGATCAAGAAGTATTTCCATACTCGACAAGACACTCCGATTACATTCCCATACATAGTTTTTACCCCCGAGACATTTTCTGGAAAAACGAATTTTTGTATGGCGGCCATCTTGTTTTTCGGCCATTTTGTTTTTTTTTCACCGGCGATAAAATTTGACCAAGATTTAAATAGGTTTCGTGAAATCAAAAATGTTCCAGGTGCGATAGTTTTGCCAGGCCGTAGGGTGTCTCCCTGATGCGGAGCAGATTTCAAAGATCGAGAAGTTCTTCCATAATCAACATGACATTCCGATTACACCCCCATACATTGTTTTTACCTCTAAGACATTTTTCTAAAAAAACAAAATTTTGTATGGCGGCCATCTTGTTTTTCCGCCATTTTGGTTTTTTTTCACCAGCGATTGGATTTGACCAAGATTTAAATAGGTTCTGTGAAAAAAGAATCGTTCCAGGTGCGATAGATTTGCCAGGCCGTAGGGTGTCTCCCTGATGCGGAGCAGTTTCTGAAGATCAAGAAGTATTTACATACTCAACAAGACGTTACAATTACAACCCCATACACAGTTTTTACCAACGAGGCAGTTTTTCAAAAAACGAAATTTTGTATGGCGGCCATCTTGTTTTTCCGCCATTTTGTTTTTTTTTCACCGGGGATTGATTTTGACCAAGATTTAAATAGGTTTCGTGAAAAAAATATTGCTCTAGGTTTTATAGTTTTGCCAGGCCGTAGGGTGTCTCCCTGATGCGGAGCAGTTTTTCAAGATCAAGCAGTATTGAAATACTCAACATGACGATCCGATCACATCCCTATACATCATTTTTACCCTCGAGGCATTTTCAGGAAAAACGAAAATTTTGTATGGCGGCCATCTTGTTTTTCCGCCATTTTGTTTTTTTTTCACCGGTGATTGGATTTGACCAAGATTTCAATATGTTTCGCGAAAGAAAAATTGCTCCAGGTTTTATAATTTTGCCAGGCCGTGGGGTGTCTCCCTGATGCGGAGCAGTTTTTCAAGATCGAGAAGTATATCCATACTCAACATGACCTTCCGATTACGCCCCCATACATTGTTTTTGCCCCCGAGACATTTTCTGAAAAAACAAAATTTTGTATGGCGGCCATCTTGTTTTTCCGCCATTTTGATTTTTTTTCACCGGCGATTGAATTTGACCAAGAATTAAATAGGTTTTGCGAAAAAAAACTTGATCCAGGTATTATAGTTTTGCCAGGCCGTAGGGTGTCTCCCTGATGCGGAGCAGTTTTCCAAGATCTGGAAGTTTTCCCATACTCACCGGGAGGTCCAGATCACACGCCCCATACATCATTTTCACCCCCCGACGCTCCTTCTGGGAGAACAACTCTGTCAGTGAGTGAGTCAGTCACTACATGGGTTTGTAGCTATATATAATATAATATAACTAGATGTCGCGTGGTTCGCTCGCAGCAAGCTGCTCGCGTGTCTTGTTTTCCCGCCATTTTTTTACCGCGATAGAATTTGACCAAGACTTGAATAGGTCTCGTGAAATCAAAAAAGTTCTAGGTGCTATAGTTTTGCCAGGCCGTAGGGTGTCTCCCTGATGCGGAGCAGTTTTCCAAGATGACGTTCCGATCACACCCCTATACATCAATTTTACCTCTGAGACATTTTCTGGAAAAACAAAATTTTGTATGGCGGCCATCTTGTTTTTCCGCCATTTTGTTTTTTTACCACCAGAGAATAGATTTGACCAAGATTTAAATAGGTTTTGTGAAAAAACAATCGTTCCAGGTGCGATAGTTTTGTCAGACTGTAGGGTGTCTCCCTGATGCGGAGCAGTTTTCCAAGATGATGTTCCGATCACACCCCTATACATATTTTTTGACCTTGAAGAATTTTCTAGAGAAACAAAATTTTGTATGGCGGCCATCTTGTTTTTCCGCCATTTTGTTTTTTTTCACGGGTGATAAAATTTGACCAAGATTTAAATAGGTTTGGTGGAAAAAAAAATGTTCCAGATGCCATAGTTTTGCCAGGCCTTAGGGTGTCTCCCTGATGCGGAGCAGTTTTTCAAGATCGAGCAGTATTAAAATACTCAACATGGCGATCCGATCACATCCCTGTACATCATTTTTACCCCCGAGGCATTTTCAGGAAAAACGAAGAATTTGTATGCCGGCCATCTTGTTTTTCAGCCATTTTGTTTTTTTCTCACTGGCTATAAAATTTGACCAAGAATTTAATAGGTTTCGTGAAAACTAAAAAGTTCCACGTGCGATAGTTTCGCCAGGCTGTAGGGTGTCTCCCTGATACGGAGCAGCTTTCGAAGATCGAAAATTATTCCCATACTCAACATGATGTTTCGATCACATTCCTCATACATCATTTTTACCCCCGAGGCATTTTCGGGAAAAACGAAAATTTTGTATGGCGGCCATCTTGTTTTTCAGCCATTTTGTTTTTTTTTTCACTGGCGATAAAATTTGACCAAGACTTTAATAGGTTTCGTGAAAACAAAAAAGTTCCAGGTGCGATAGTTTCGCCAGGCTGTAGGGTGTCTCCCTGATGCGGAGCAGCTTTCGAAGATCGAAAAGTATTTCCATACTCAACATGATGTTTCGATCACATTCCTCATACATCATTTTTACCCCCGAGGCATTTTCGGGAAAAACGAAAATTTTGTATGGCGGCCATCTTGTTTTTCCGCCATTTTGGTTTTTTTTCAGCGGGGATTGGATTTGACCAAAATTTAAATATGTTTCGCGAAAGAAAAATTGTACCAGGTTTTATAGTTTTGCCAGGCCGTAGGGTGTCTCCCTGATGCGGAGCAGTTTTTCAAGATCGAGAAGTATTTTTATACTCAACAAGACGTTCCGATTACAACCCCATACACAGTTTTTACCTCCGAGACATTTTCTGGAAAAACAAAATTTTGTATGGCGGCCATCTTGTTTTTCCGCCATTTTGATTTTTTTTCACCGACAATAGAATTTGACCAAGATTTAAATAGGTTTTGCGAAAAAAGAATCGTTCTTGGTATAATAGTTGCGCCAGACTGTAGGGTGTCTCCCTGATGCGGAGCAGTTTTCCAAGATTTGGGATTTTTCCCATACTCACCGGGAGGTCTTGATCACACCCCCCATACATCATTTTGACTCCCCGACGCTCCTTCTGGGAGAACAATTATGTCAGTGAGTCAGTCAGTGGGTTTGTAGCTATATATAATATAATAATAATAATAATAAAATAACTAGATGTCGCGTGGTTCGCTCGCAGCAAGCTGCTCGCGTGTCCTGTATTAGTTCGAAGCTTTGTATGGCGGCCATCTTGTTTTTCCGCCATTTTTTTACCGCGATAGAATTTGACCAAGACTTGAATAGGTCTCGTGAAATCTAAAAAGTTCTAGGTGCTATAGTTTTGCCAGGCCGTAGGGTGTCTCCCTGATGCGGAGCAGTTTTCCAAGATGACGTTCCGATCATCAGTTTTACCTCTGAGACATTTTCTGGAAAAACAAAAATTTGTATGGCGGCCATCTTGTTTTTCGGCCATTTTGTTTTTTTTTTTCACTGGCGATAAAATTTGACCAAGACTTTAATAGGCTTCGTGAAAACAAAAAAGTTCCAGGTGCGATAGTTTCGCCAGGCTGTAGGGTGTCTCCCTGATGCGGAGCAGCTTTCGAAGATCAAAACGTATTTCCATACTCAACATGATGTTTCGATCACATTCCTCATACATCATTTTTACCCCCGAGGCATTTTCGGGAAAAACGAAAATTTTGTATGGCGGCCATCTTGTTTTTCCGCCATTTTGGTTTTTTTTCAGCGGGGATTAGATTTGACTAAGATTTAAATATGTTTCGCGAAAGAAAAATTGCTCCAAGTTTTATAGTTTTGCCAGGCCGTAGGGTGCCTCCCTGATGCGGAGCAGTTTTTCAAGATCGGAAAGTATTTTTTTCATACTCAACAAGACGTTACGATTACAACCCCATACACAGTTTCTACCAACGAGACATTTTCTGGAAAAATTAAATTTTGTATGGCGGCCATCTTGTTTTTCCGCCATTTTGAATTTTTTTTACCGGTGATTGAATTGGACCAAGAATTAAATAGGTTTCGTGAAAAAAGAATCGTTCCAGGTGCAATAGTTTTGCCAGACTGTAGGGTTTCTCCCTGATGCGGAGCAGTTGTCCAAGATCTGGAAGTTTTCCCATACTCACCGGGAGGTCCCGATCACACCCCCCATACATCATTTTGACCTCCCGACGCTCCTTCTGGGAGAACAATTATGTCAGTGAGTGAGTGAGTCAGTCAGTCAGTCAGTCAGTACATGGGTTTGTAGCTTTATATAATATAAAACTAGATGTCGCGTGGTTCGCTCGCAGCAAGCTGCTCGCGTGTCCTGTATTAGTTCGAAGCTTTGTATGACGATAGAATTTGACCAAGACTTAAATAGGTCTCGTGAAATGTAAAAAGTTCTAGGTGCTATAGTTTTGCCAGGCCGTAGGGTGACCCCTGATGCGGAGCAGTTTTCCAAATTGACGTTCCGATCACACCCCAATACATCATTTTTACCTCTGAGACATTTTCTGGAAAAACGAAAATTTTGTATGGCGGCCATGTTGATTTTCCGCCATTTTATTTTTTTTTCACCGGCGATAAAATTTGACCAAGATTTAAATAGGTTTTATGAAAACCAAAAATTTCCAGGTGCGATAGTTTTGCCAGGCCGTAGGGTGTCTCCCTGATGCGGAGCAGTTTTCCAAGGTGACGTTCCGATCACACCCCAATACATCATTTTTACCTCTGAGACATTTTCTGGAAAAACAAAAATTTGTATGGCGACCATCTTGTTTTTCGGCCATTTTGTTTTTTTTTCACTGGCGATAAAATTTGACCAAGACTTTAATAGGCTTCGTGAAAACAAAAAAGTTCCATGTGCGATAGTTTCGCCAGGCTGTAGGGTGTCTCCCTGATGCGGAGCAGCTTTCGAAGATCGAAAAGTATTTCCATACTCAACATGATGTTTCGATCACATTCTTCATACATCATTTTTACCCCCGAGGCATTTTCTGGAAAAACGAAAATTTTGTATGGCGGCCATCTTGTTTTTCCGCCATTTTGATTTTTTTCACCGGCACATAAATTTGACCAAGATTTAAGTAGGTTATGTGGAAAAAAAAATGTTCCGAGAGCGATAGTTTTGCCAGGCCGTGGGGTGTCTCCCTGATGCGGAGCAGTTTTCGAAGATCCAGCAGTATTTTCATACTCAACATGACGTTTCGATTACACGTCCTATACATCATTTTTATCCCCGAGGCATTTTCTGGAAAAACGAAAATTTTGTATGGCGGCCATCTTGTTTTTCCGCCATTTTGATTTTTTTTCACCGGCACATAAATTTGACCAATATTTAAATAGGTATTGTGAAAACTAAAAAGTTCCACGTGCGATAGTTTCACCAGGCCGTAGGGTGTCTCCCTGATGCGGAGCAGTTTCTGAAGATGGAGAAGTATTTCCAAACTCACCAAAACGTTCCGATTACAACCCCATACACAGTTTTAACCCTAGAAGCATTTTTTGAAAAAACAAAATTTTGTATGGCGGCCATCTTGTTTTTCAGCCATTTTGATTTTTTTTCACCGACGATAAAATTTGACCAAGATTTAAGAAGGTTTTGTAAAAAAAGAATCGTTCTAGGTGTGATAGTTTTGCCAGACTGTAGGGTGTCTCCCTGATGCGGAGCAGTTTTCCAAGATCTGGAAGTTTTCCCATACTCATCGAAAGATCTTGATCACACCCCCCATACATTATTTTTTCCCCCGACACTCCTTCTGGGAGAACAACTCTGTCAGTGAGTGAGTCAGTCAGTCAATACATGGGTTTGTTGCTATATATAGTATAACTAGATGTCGCGTGGTTCGCTCGCAGCAAGCTGCTCGCGTGTCTTGTTTTCCCATAATTTTTTTACCGCGATAAAATTTGACCAAGACTTTAATAGGCTTCGTGAAAACAAAAAAGTTCCAGGTGCGATAGTTTCGCCAGGCTGTAGGGTGTCTCCCTGATGCGGAGCAGCTTTCGAAGATCGAAAAGTATTTCCATACTCAACATGATGTTTCGATCACATTCCTCATACATCATTTTTACCCCCGAGGCATTTTCGGGAAAAACGAAAATTTTGTATGGCGGCCATCTTGTTTTTCCGCCATTTTGTTTTTTTTTCAGCGGGGATTGGATTTGACCAAGATTTAAATATGTTTCGCGAAAGAAAAATTGCTCCAGGTTTTATAGTTTTGCCAGGCCGTAGGGTGTCTCCCTGATGCGGAGCAGGTTTTCAAGATCGAGAAGTATTTCCATACTCAACAATACGTTCCGATTACACCCCCATACATAGTTTTTACCCATGAGACATTTTCCGGAAAAATAAAATTTTGTATGGCGGCCATCTTGTTTTTCCGCCATTTTGATTTTTTTTCAACGACAATACAATTTGACTAAGATTTAAGAAGGTTTTGTAAAAAAAGAATCGTTCCAGGTGCGATAGTTTTGCCAGGCCGTGGGGTGTCTCCCTGATGCGGAGCAGTTTTCCAAGATCTGGAAGTTTTCCCATACTCACCGGGAGGTCTCGATCACTTTTCTCATACATTATTTTTACCCCCCGACGCTCCTTCTGGGAGAACAACCCTGTCAGTGAGTCAGTGAGTCAGTCAGTCAGTCAGTACATGGGTTTGTAGCTATATATAATATAATAAAATAATAATAACTAGATGTCGCGTGGTTCGCTCGCAGCAAGCTGCTCGCGTGTCTTGATTTCCCGCCATTTTTTTACCGCGATAGAATTTGACCAAGACTTGAATAGGTCTCGTGAAATCAATAAAGTTCTAGGTGCTATAGTTTTTCCAGGCCGTAGGGTGTCTCCCTGATGCGGAGCAGTTTCTGAAGATCAAGAAGTATTTACATACTCAACATGATATTCCGATTATACCCCAATACATTGTTTTTGCCTCCGAGACATTTTCTAGAAAAACAAAATTTTGTATGGCGGCCATCTTGTTTTTTGCCGGCGATTGAATTTGACCAAGACTCGAATAGGTCTCGTGAAATCCAAAAAGTTTTAGGTGCTATAGTTTTGCCAGGCCATAGGGTGTCTCCCTGACGCGGAGCAGTTTTCAAAAATGACGTTCCGATCACACCCCTATACATCATTTTTACACCCGAGACATTTTCTGGAAAAACAAAAATTTCTATGGCGGCCATCTTGTTTTTCGGCCATTTTGTTTTTTTTTCACTGGCGATAAAATTTGACCAAGACTTTAATAGGCCTCGTGAAAACAAAAAAGTTCCAGGTGTGATAGTTTTGCCAGGCTGTAGGGTGTCTCCCTGATGCGGAGCAGATTTTAAAGATCGGAAAGTATTTTCATACTCAACAAGACGTTTCGATTACAACCCCATACACAGTTTTTACCAACGAGACATTTTCAGGAAAATTGAAAAATTTGTATGGCGGCCATCTTGTTTTACCGCCATTTTGATTTTTTATCACCCGCGATTGGATTTGACCAAGATTTAAATATGTTTCGCGAAAGAAAAATTGCTCCAGGTTTTATAGTTTTGCCAGGCCGTAGGGTGGCTCCCTGATGCGGAGCAGTTTCTGAAGATCAAGAAGTATTTACATACTCAACATGATATTCCGATTATACCCCAATACATTGTTTTTGCCTCCGAGACATTTTCTAGAAAAACAAAATTTTGTATGGCGGCCATCTTGTTTTTTGCCGGCGATTGAATTTGACCAAGACTCGAATAAGTCTCGTGAAATCCAAAAAGTTTTAGGTGCTATAGTTTTGCCAGGCCATAGGGTGTCTCCCTGACGCGGAGCAGTTTTCAAAAATGACGTTCCGATCACACCCCTATACATCATTTTTACACCCGAGACATTTTCTGGAAAAACAAAAATTTCTATGGCGGCCATCTTGTTTTTCGGCCATTTTGTTTTTTTTTCACTGGCGATAAAATTTGACCAAGACTTTAATAGGCCTCGTGAAAACAAAAAAGTTCCAGGTGTGATAGTTTTGCCAGGCTGTAGGGTGTCTCCCTGATGCGGAGCAGATTTTAAAGATCGGAAAGTATTTTCATACTCAACAAGACGTTTCGATTACAACCCCATACACAGTTTTTACCAACGAGACATTTTCAGGAAAATTGAAAAATTTGTATGGCGGCCATCTTGTTTTACCGCCATTTTGATTTTTTATCACCCGCGATTGGATTTGACCAAGATTTAAATATGTTTCGCGAAAGAAAAATTGCTCCAGGTTTTATAGTTTTGCCAGGCCGTAGGGTGGCTCCCTGATGCGGAGCAGTTTCTGAAGATCAAGAAGTATTTACATACTCAACATGATATTCCGATTATACCCCAATACATTGTTTTTGCCTCCGAGACATTTTCTAGAAAAACAAAATTTTGTATGGCGGCCATCTTGTTTTTTGCCGGCGATTGAATTTGACCAAGACTCGAATAGGTCTCGTGAAATCCAAAAAGTTTTAGGTGCTATAGTTTTGCCAGGCCATAGGGTGTCTCCCTGACGCGGAGCAGTTTTCAAAAATGACGTTCCGATCACACCCCTATACATCATTTTTACACCCGAGACATTTTCTGGAAAAACAAAAATTTCTATGGCGGCCATCTTGTTTTTCGGCCATTTTGTTTTTTTTTCACTGGCGATAAAATTTGACCAAGACTTTAATAGGCCTCGTGAAAACAAAAAAGTTCCAGGTGTGATAGTTTTGCCAGGCTGTAGGGTGTCTCCCTGATGCGGAGCAGATTTTAAAGATCGGAAAGTATTTTCATACTCAACAAGACGTTTCGATTACAACCCCATACACAGTTTTTACCAACGAGACATTTTCAGGAAAATTGAAAAATTTGTATGGCGGCCATCTTGTTTTACCGCCATTTTGATTTTTTATCACCCGCGATTGGATTTGACCAAGATTTAAATATGTTTCGCGAAAGAAAAATTGCTCCAGGTTTTATAGTTTTGCCAGGCCGTAGGGTGGCTCCCTGATGCGGAGCAGTTTTTCAAGATCGAGAAAAATTTCCATAGTCAACGGGATGTTCCGATTACAACCCCATAGACAGTTTTTACCAACGAGACATTTTCTGGAAAAACAAAATTTTGTATGGCGGCCATCTTGTTTTTCCGCCATTTTGATGTTTTTTCACCCACAATAGAATTTGACCAAGATTTAAGTAGGTATTGTGAAAAAAGAATCGATCCAGGTGTGATAGTTTCGCCAGACTGTAGGGCGTCTCCCTGATGCGGAGCAGTTTTCCAAGATCTGGAAGTTTTCCCATACTCACCGGAAAATTTGGATCACACCCCCCATACATCACTTTCACCCCCCGACACTCCTTCTGGGAGAACAACCCTGTCAGTGAGTGAGTCAGTCAGTCAGTCAGTACATGGGTTTGTAGCTTTATATAATATAACTAGATGTCGCGTAGTTCGCTCGCAGCAAGCTGCTCGCGTGTCCTGTATTAGTTCGAAGCTTTGTATGGCGGCCATCTTGTTTTCGTGAAATCAAAAAAGTTCTAGGTGCTATAGTTTTGCCAGGCCGTAGGGTGTCTCCGTGATGCGGAGCAGTTTTCCAAGATGACGTTCCGATCACACATCAATCCCTATACATCAATTTTACCTCTGAGACATTTTCTAGAAAAACAAAACTTTGTATGGCGGCCATCTTGTTTTTCGGCCATTTTGTTTTTTTTTTTTCTCTAGCGATAAGACTTGACCAAGATTTAAATAGGTCTCGTGAAAAAAGAATCGTTCCAGGTGCGATAGTTTCGGCAGGCCGTAGGGTGTCTCCCTGATGCGGAGCAGTTTTCGAAGATCGAGCAGTATTTAAATACTCAACATGACGATCCCATCAAATCCCCTACACATAAATTTCACCCCCGAGGCATTTTCGGGAAAAACGAAAATTTTGTATGGCGGCCATCTTGTTTTTCCACCATTTTGATTTTTTTTCAACGGCGGTAAAATTTGACCAAGATTTAAATACATTGTGCGAAAAAAAAATTGATCCAGATCTGATAGTTTTGCCAGGCCGTAGGGTGCCGCCCTGATGCGGAGCAGTTTTCCAAGATCGAAAAGTATTTCCATACTCAACATGATGTTTCGATCACATTCCTCATACATCATTTTTACCCCCGAGGCATTTTCGGGAAAACGAAAATTTTGTATGGCGGCCATCTTGTTTTACCGCCATTTTAGTTTTTTTTCACCGGAGATTGAATTTGACCAAGATTTAAATAGATTTCGTGAAAACAAAAAAGTTCCAGGTGCGAAAGGTTTGCCAGGCCGTAGGGTGTCTCCCTGATGCGGAGCAGTTTTTCAAGATCGAGAAAAATTTCCATAGTCAACGGGATGTTCCAATTACAACCCTATACACAGTTTTTACCAACGAGACATTTTCTGGAAAAACAAAATTTTGTATGGCGGCCATCTTGTTTTTCCGCCATTTTGATTTTTTTTCACCGGCGATTGAATTTGACCAAGAATTAAATAGGTTTTGCGAAAAAAAACTTGATCCAGGTATTATAGTTTTGCCAGGCCGTAGGGTGTCTCCCTGATGCGGAGCAGTTTTCCAAGATCTGGAAGTTTTCCCATACTCATCGGAAGATCTTGATCACACCCCCCATACATCATTTTTACCCCCCGACGCTCCTTCTGGGAGAACAACCCTGTCAGTGAGTCAGTCAGTCAGTCAGTACATGGGTTTGTAGCTATATATAATATAATAATATAATAATAATAATAAATAATAAATAATAAATAAATAAATAATATTGTTACACATAGTATATGCCATAGCTTTCAAGATATTCTGGTCTCTCAATATGCGGATGATTTTGTTTTTTACATTAGCCATCAAAATATTAATGTCTGTAAACTTAATATCCAATCGGCTTTGAACACTATGGTTATTCTTCTCCGAGAACTAGGTCTAGAGTTGTCAGCTTACAAATCCCAGTATTGTGTATTTCGAAGAGGACGCAAACCGTTCAATATTCAACTAAAAATTAATGAGGGCGTAATAACTTCATCGGACTGTGTCAGGTATCTGGGGCTCTGGTTAGATAAGTCTTTGTTGTGGAGGAAACATGTCATGGAAATTTACGAAAAAACAATGAAATTTTTAAATTTGTTAAGGGTTTTGGCAGGAACGGGTTGGGGTGTACATCCAATGCATTTGCGAAGACTCTACATACACATACATACATACATAAACTCACGCCTATTTCCCACCGGGGTAAGCAGAGACTATAGAATTCCATTTGCTTCGATCCTGACACACTTCTCTTGCTTCCTCCACATTCATCAATTGAAGACTCTATTTATCTCTTATTAGAAGTAGACTCGATTATGGCTGCTATCTGTACGATAATACTGCCAAAACACACGCTTCTAAATTGAATAAGGTTCAAAATCAGGCGCTTAGAATTGTAGGCGGTTTTATTAAAAGCACCCCAATACATGTAATGGAGAGTGAATTGTGTGTCCCGCCACTCTTCTTGAGAAGACATTATCTTGCTTATAAGTATTGTCTGAAGACGCGTTCTGTATCAGAAAGTATTACTGTCTCGTTACTGGATTCGCTTAGTAATCATTGCCGTGGCAGATACTGGGATAAAAGGAGAAAACCTCTGCTTGTAAAAACATTTGGAGAAACTAAAGGGGTCGAGATTTGGTCATCTAATCCGTTAGGCATGTTTTCTTTAGACATCTGGGTTTCGAGAATTAGGATTAATGAAGTGATCCTTACTAATTTAGACTCAGTTAAGCTCCCGAAAAATAGCTACGATCAGAACGCTCTTAAATCTAATATTATTACAGAGTTACATGAAAAGTATTCGGGATGGTACAAAATCTATACAGACGGTTCTAAATCCGGTAACAACAGAGGTGCAGCCTTCTATGATTCGAAGTCTGGGACTAGTAGATTGTTTAAACTTGAGAAGGAAGTTTGTATCATGACGGTGGAACTGACTGCAATCTCAGAAGCCCTATCTTACGCACAGAGTTTGGAACGACAAACTATAGTTATTCTTACGGATAGTAAGAGTGATCTTTTTCACTTGGTTCGATGCGCCTCAGGAGACAGAGGTGTTTCGATTGCCTATACAATATTGTCCCAAATTAATGGCCTTCATAAAAGAAATAAAAAGCTGAGACTGCAGTGGATTCCATCTCACATAGGCATAAGGGGAAATAAACAAGCAGATAAATTAGCTGAAGAAGCCATCTTTAGGGGTATTCCAAAGGATGTTTTGCCAGGTTACTCTGAAGCGCTACCTAAGTTTAAAGACTTAACTTATTCCAGCTGGAGAGAGCATTTTGATTTAAGATCAAAAGACAAAGGCATATGGTATAGGACAATACAATGTGAGCCGCCTCGAATTCCATGGTTTTGTAAGACAAAAATTAAAAGATCGTATGTAGTTATGATCCACAGATTACGATCTGGCCACTATCCTTCGAATAAGTTTGCGTTTCTTATAAAAAAAATCGAATCGCCCAATTGTGATCTATGTGGGACCGTAGATGATGTTCAGCATATTCTGATGGAGTGCAAAAAGATTAATAATGATGAGACGAAGATTGTTCAGAATATGCTGAAAATCAATCTTATGGACACAGGTATATTACAGAGCATCCTGGCAGACCCTTCCTCGGACTCCGTTAGAAAGCTCTGTGATCTAGTTTTTAGTCTAAATAAGTTAAATTGTTCGGTTTAAATATGTTATGGGTGAATGTCGGAATGACGGGTTTGGTGGCGGACTTTCATAATGTTTTTTCGTGGGGAGTTGAGTTCCGGCATGGGGGGGATGGTTCTAGTTGTTTAGAGGAACAAGTTACCTCGTAGCTGAAGCTATCCTTTTTCATGTCAGAGCCCAATTTTTCGCGGAGGAATGGTGTGGGGGTTCGCTGCCGGGCTTGGCACGTTTTGATATTCATCCTCATAATAGATTGTAGTACATGTTAAGGATCGATGGAGCTGGCATGTTTTAAAAACAAAAGTTCCTAAAAATAAAGAGAAAAAAAAAATTACTTCTTGCCACCTAGAAGCTAAATCTTTGTAAATAGCTTTTCCAAACTTAGTTTCTTTCTTTGGAGCATCGCCCAAAATAGCTTGTACTTCCTCATCCAACTCCTGCGATTCTGGCATTGATGAGGGTTCCGCGGCGTCACCGACGGGCGTCGGCGCGCGGCTCGTGGGCTGCGCCCCCGACGCGTCACCGGGCGTGCGCTGTGGCGACGTGGCTACCATGGGCGGCTCGAGATTCGAGTCCATGATTATCGATGCCGTATCGTTTTCAGAGTCTGTAATGAACGGATAACGTACATAAATTATGATGTTCTTTTGTTTGAGGGTAGACTGAGTCCCATAGTATGGGTACGTGACAGAGATAGCCCAGATGGCGTCTCGCATCACTAACATCATAATATAACTAAGAAAATGTAATGTGAAAGTAAAAACCCATCGTGGTAGTTACGCAACACTCTTTTTCCAGTATGTACATTATGTGGGTATTTGCATAAAATAAATAGATACCAACCCATTGGTTCACTCTCTGACGATATAATACGGTTACAACGAGCACAGCGAGGTTGAGCCTCAAGACGAGCTTCTAATTGACGTAGTTTCCGACGAATTTCTTCACAGTCATCGTCACTTTTACGCTTGTTTCTAGGCATGGCGATATTTTTGCAAAAAAAAGAACAATCTAGTTTGAACAAATGACAATGGGCACTTTTGTATGAAACTTGGTCCAAGAACCTCCACTGATGAGACTTACATGTAATGAAAGCTTATGCTTTCCCTATGATTCTGGCAAAGTTCTATCAGATTCTGTCCCGGGGTTCTTTTTTTACGGCCATGTTTGTCCTGGCTAAAAATGTGATAAAATACAGTGGGAGCTAAAATCGGCTCAAGTTTGTTGCTGGATAACTAAGTCTACATAAATAATTATGTATCATATTGTATATAATTTTAAAGAGAATCTTTTCCAGAATCCGAAACATAAAAAAAAACAAAAAAAGTCTTTATGTAAGCGAATTATAGTCAATTTATATCTGCAGCGCCATTGTTTCTAGGTAGCTAAGTTCAAGTTTCATTCCTTTTACCCCTTCCAAAAGTATCTTACCGATTTTTTTTATATTGCTTCCTGAATTTGATCTGAGTGATAATAACAAGAAATTAAATAGACACCTCTCCGATAGAGACCGCCTAAGCTATTGCCTATTGCAAGAAATCGTCATCATTAGCAAGTCATTACGGTATTGCATATAAGCTTATCAGCAACTTGGAACTTGGTCCAAGAACCTCCACTGATGAGACTTGCATGTAATGATAGCTTATACTTGTCCTATGATTCTGGCAAAGTTCTATCAAACTCTGTCCTAGGGTATTTTTACGGCCATGTTTGTCCTGAGTGTAAGTACAGTAGAGGACTGCAAAATCACCTCAGGATTTGTTGTCGAAAAACTATTTAACTAAGTCTATATACTTACATAATTATATATCATAATGTATATCAATTTTAAAGGGGAAGGTTATCAGAATCAGAAACACAAATAAAAAAATGCATTATGTAAACGACTTTTAGCCAACTCACGTCCGTAGCACCATTTTTCTCAGCAGCTACGTACGAGTTTCGCGCCTTCCGACCTTTCCAAAGGAGTCCAATCATTTTTTCCTTCTTCTGATATTGCATTCTTAACCTGACAAGTGACAACATCAAGAAAAAAAAAAGATACCATTCCGATAGAGGCCGCGTAAGCTATGGACCTATTGCAGATAACGTACTCAAAGGCTAGTCATTATAATCCAACAGACGTAACATGATTAGAATGCGGCAGGACGGAAATGTAGTATGTTTTATTTCACCACAATCTTGTTTTATTAATCCAGGCTTATGGCTTGTCTTATAAACAATGCCGTATAGTACAACAAACAGAATCTCTTGTCAGGTTAAGAATGCAATATCAGAAGAAGGACAAAATGATTGGACTCCTTTGGAAAGGTTGGAAGGCGCGAAACTCGTACGTAGCTGCTGAGAAAAATGGTGCTACGGACGTGAGTTGGCTAAAAGTCGTTTACATAATGCATTTTTTTATTTGTGTTTCTGATTCTGATAACCTTCCCCTTTAAAATTGATATACATTATGATATATAATTATGTAAGTATATAGACTTAGTTAAATAGTTTTTCGACAACAAATCCTGAGGTGATTTTGCAGTCCTCTACTGTACTTACACTCAGGACAAACATGGCCGTAAAAATACCCTAGGACAGAGTTTGATAGAACTTTGCCAGAATCATAGGACAAGTATAAGCTACTAAGCATCAGTTTGCTCCGGGACGCTAACCGAGATACACCTACGTATTGCGCGCGCGCCGCGTCGCTGCGATTGAAGCAATAATATTGTTATCGCGACGAGAAGTGTGAGCGCGCAAGTTATTTTATTTGTAATGGAGTGCTATAAATGTAAAAAAGTTTTATCTAAAAAGGGGTCGCACTTCATGTGCCAGGGTTCGTGCCAAGGAACTTTTCATAAAAGTTGTGTGAAAGGATTAGCCGCGGATATGAAGGCGGGAAGAGTACGTATCCATTGTAACAACTGTGAGGAAGATTCTGATCCAGAAAGTGAGGAAGAGGATAGTGCAAGTATATTGAAAGATATTCAAAAAAAAGTAAACGACATATCGGGAGTAAAAAAGCAGCTTGACATGCTGAAGGACACAATTACGCTACTTTCGGAAAAATATGATAAAATACTAGCTGACCTAACTTTATCAAAGGAAAAAATTGGGAAGATGGAAAAATCTGCCATCAATATTACTAATAAATGCGTTTATTTGGAAAAATGTAACAGTGCCCTCGAACAGCGAGTGCAAGACCTGGAACAAGCAGCGCGTAAATACAATTTGGAAATTGTCGGTGTGGAGGAGATGCCTGGTGAAAATACCGCGGAACTTGTTCGCAAGATTGCTGACGTGATGAAGGTGAAGTGTGATGTTGCGTGGGTGAGAAGGCGAGCACAGCGCAAACAAGGCAGACCGGCGTCTATCATCGTCGGGTTCAATACATCCGCGGCGGACACCCGCGACTCGTGGTTAGCGCAGCGCCGCAGCCTTGTCAACGTTACCAGCGATATTATCACAGGTGGCACGCTTCGTGGTAAAATATACGTCAATGAGGACCTGACTAAGGCCACCCGCGAGCTGCCATGGAAAACGAAAACCGAATTGCGTGGTATCTACAGATATGTTTGGGTCGTCAACGGCAAAGTACTAGTTAAAAAAAGTGAAGGTACGAATGAAAAGTCGGTGTGGGTGAGAGCAGAGAGTGATCTCGCAGGCCTCAAGGGAAAATAAGTTATTTACCTACTTAAGTATTATTATTTTATTTTCTGTATGTTTAACATTATTTCGTAACATTCACAGATATAGATATAGACTCTATTGTGAGTCCTACGGCTTTTTCTAGCTCCGTAGATAGCTTGCAAACATGGTTCTCAACTTTTAGTAATTTGAAAGAGTTTTGTATTTTACATGTAAACATCCGTTCTATTAAGAAACACTAACGAACTATTAGTCTTATTAAAAGATCATATAACCAAAATACACGTCATAGTAATCACTGAGCCTAATATCAATTTCAATATGCTAAACTTGTATAAAATTGAAGGATTTGAATGCAATAGCGTGACACGCGCGGGGCGGCGCGGGGGTGGGGAGTTGGTATACTCGCGAACGCAGCTGGCCGCACAGCCGTGTGTAGCGCCACTGTCCGCGGACATGCGCTCGGCAGAGTACGTAATGGTCAAGTTTGATCATGGGACAGAACCCACTTATATAATATCTATCTATAGACCTCCTAGAATAAATAAAAAAGACAAGGTGACAGAATTTCTTCACGAATTTAGATTACTTTTAGAAAATTTGCCATCAAACAACAAAATTATATTCTGTGGAGATATTAATATTAACTTATTAAACTCGTTAGATACATCGGTAATCATTTACGAAAACTTGTTAGCTGAGTTTGGATTTACAAAGTGTATTCATAATATCACTAGAAGGGAAATTTTAAAAGGAAATTTAGTAGAATCTTGTTTAGATCATATATACATTCGTGCACCTAATGCAACCATTAATTCTGCTGTTATTGAACATAAAATTTCAGACCATTACTGTATAGCTGCAGCTTTAGATTGGAACTCACGGCCGCGAACATCAAACCGCGTACGCGCCCGCTCCGCTCATGGCGGTGGGGCCGTACCTCAGCGTCCCGCGATTTCTACGAATCCCGCGCACGTGACCCCCGCGCCCGCGCAAGTGGCCGTTTCCCGGAATTTAACTCGACGAGTCCTTGATAACCGCGCGGTACGCGAAATGTTGCTATGCAGTAATTTTGATGATTTAATGCGTATAGATTGTCCTATCAAACTTTATGAGGCTATTAGAAATTTATTTACCAATATTTATGAGAGTTGTTATATAAGTGTAAATATTAAAAATAGTAGTAATAGTAATAGAGGTAATAATAAGTGGATTAGTGAAGATATGAAAAAAATAATGTTAGAAAGAGATAGATTATTTAAAATTTGGAGTAATGAGCCTAAAAATATGATAAAGCGTCTTAACTATACGACTTATAGAAATAAATGTATGAAAACTTGTTTAAAGCGTCGAAATGAATATGATAAACAGTGTATTTTAGATTGTAATAAAAATATTAAAAAAATATGGGATAAATTGAATTCACTTTTGGGTAACGATAAACAATCTTTAGATGATATTATTACGAAAAGTATGAACAATCAGAGTAATTTAACGGATATATGTAACAACTTTGCAGCTACGTTTTCTGATGAGATAGAAGATATAAAACATATTTGTAATGATACGTGGTTGGATAGAGATACTTATGTAAGCAAGCCCAGCGTGAGCATGAGATGGTCACCAGTCAGCAGCAAGCAGGTAGCTAAAGTTATAAGTAGCTTAAGTGCCGATAAGTCTGCTGGTAGCGATCTCGTACGCATGCGGGACTTGAAGCTTGTGGTAGAGCAAATTAGCCCCGTTATTGCTAAGTTGACTAATTTATGTGTAAAACATTCAAAGTTTCCCGATAAACTTAAAGAAGCATTAGTGCGTCCGATACATAAGAAAGGTGATAAAAAGAACTACTCTAATTATAGACCAATAGCTATTTTATCCAGTATTGATAAAATCATAGAGAAGTGTATTATTAATCAAATTGGAACTTTTTTACGCTCTAATAATGTATTAAGCGAATGTCAACACGGCTTTCAGAGAGGAAAAAGCACGGGCACACTTCTGTCAAAGTTCACAGATGAAGTTAATAATTATTTAAATGATAAAAACATAATTCTGGCTGTATTTTATGATTTTAAAAAGGCCTTCGATACCCTGCAGCATGAGACGCTGTTACGAGCCATGGAGGAGTGCGGGGTGGGGGGGCCGCTGAACCGCTGGTTTCGTGACTACCTCACTGCGCGTTCCTTCTCCGTGCGTGTTGGAGAAGCGCACAGTATACCGGTGGATGTACGCTGTGGCGTTCCGCAGGGATCCGGGTGTGGACCTGTGTGCTATTTGATGCACGTAAACAGCCTATGTAACGTGCTCAAACATAGTTCCGCTCACATGTTCGCAGACGACCTGTGCACGCTGCACGCGGGCACCGACCTCACCGCCATGCTGCGGCTCGTGCAGCAGGATATCGACAGTGTAGTCAGATGGTCTCATGATAACGGCATTGTACTAAATACTGACAAAACTAAATTATTAATTATTCATTCCCCTTATTCTAGATTACCGGATAACGTTTGTTGTAACTTAGTTACTCATAGTTTCACTTGTCTTCATAGTAATAATAATATTTGTGACTGTAAACCTATCGAAAGAGTACCATTTGTGACCTATTTGGGTATGAGAGTGGACGAGCATTTTGCTTGGACCTACCACATAGATTATATATGTAATAAGTTAAGAATACTACTTGATAAATTCTATCATCTCAGATTTAAAGTTCCTACTAATATACTAAAATGTATGTATATGGCTTTGGTTGACTCCATAGTGTCCTATGGGCTGGATTGCTATGGTTTAACCTTTAAGTCACATATAAATAAAATAGAATCACTTCAAATAAGATTTCTCAAATTACTAGTCAGTAGGAAAACAAAAAATAAGTGTAATGGAAATTATACAACACTATTTAAGATTTGTAATGTACTTCCTGTTAGTCTAAAGCACACCTATTTATTAATATTAAATAACCATAGCAATCCAGACCATAGAGAACTTGTTGAGCATGGCCAGTGTACGCGGACGATGTCGACGGGCAGGTATGTTGTACCACGAGTCAACAACTACTTCGGTGACAGAACACTCCGTAAACGCATACCGTATCTGTACAACATGCTGCCGGTCGACATACGTCAGGAGTGCAATATAAATAAATTTAGAAAATCTTTATTTAAACATCTCATGCAAAAGATCTCTTAGCTATAAGTTAACTTTAAGTATCTTAAACATTAAGCGAACTCCACTCCCACAGACAAACCGAGGAATTGGTTTTGTGGGGTTTTTATTGTACCAATATTTTCTGTATTTCTTATGAAAAATAAACATTTTTACAATTTTTTACAATTTTACAATTATCATTACATGCAAGTCTCATCAGTAGAGGTTCTTGGACCAAGTTCCAAGTTGCTGATAAGCTTATATGCAATATTGTATTTGTATTTGTATTTGTAATACCGTAATGACTTGCTAATGATGACGATTTCTTGCAATAGGCAATAGCTTAGGCGGTCTCTATCGGAGAGGTGTCTATTTATTTTTCTTGTTATTATCACTCAGATCAAATTCCGGAAGCAATATAAAAAAATCGGTAAGATACTTTTGGAAGGGGTAAAAGGCATGAAACTTGAACTTCGCTACCGAGAAAGAATGGCGCTGCTGATGTAAATTGACTATAATTTGCTTACATAAAGATTTTTTTTGGTTTTTTTTTTTTATATTTCGGATTCTGGAAAAGATCCTCTTTAAAATGATATACAATATGATACAAAATTATTTATGTAGACTTAGTTATCCAGCAACAAATCTTGAGCCGATTTTAGCACCCACTGTATTTTATCACATTTTTAGCCAGGACAAACATGGCCGTAAAAAAAGAACCCCGGGACAGAATCTGATAGAACTTTGCCAGAATTATAGGGAAAGCATAAGCTTTCATTACATGTAAGTCCCATCAGTGGAGGTTCTTGGACCAGATTCGCCCATTCTCCTTTTTGAATTTGATTTTAGGCGTTGGCTCTTCCTCCAGTCCCTTTCAGTCCATAATGTCAAATTCCCAAAATGTCAAGTGGTTCAAAATGTCAAGTTATCCGTAATGTCAAATTACCAAAATGTCAAGTTCCCGAAAAGTCAAGTTCCCAAAATGTCAAGTTACCCGTAATGTCAAATCACCAAAATGTCAAGTTCCCGAAATGTCAAATATACGAAGATAAGTTTTCTGGAAGAAATCGCTTTCATGTTCGTGTATATGTCGTGTTTTATCTATCTATAGGTATATATTGGGTTATAAATAAAAAATAAATTAAATGTAATCAAAATTGGTTTATTAGAAAATTAAATAATATTAGAAAGTATCATCACTACACTTTCAGTTCACAATGTAAAATTATCTTATTGTGTAACAAAAGGTATATGAGTTTTATTTGAATAATCGAAGTCGCAGATAAATAATTTTGTTCATAAATTGTTGTAATGTAAGGTCTTTCTTTTGTAATTGTAATAAATAGTTTTTGTATTTTCGATCAAAAATGATGTCTCGGAGTGGTCTTTTATTCCTCATTTTTTTAAATAAAGAATCATTGATACGACTATCCCAATATTTGCTTTCTTTGTATAATTTATGCAGACACAAATAAAAATTGGGTTTCTTCGGTATTCGCCCATTCAATCGCCTGTGCCATCCTTCCAAAGAGTTGGTTGTCCGATGACGCTGTCCAGCACAGCTTAAAATAGTTGGCGACTTTTTTGGGTACCATGTACTTTCGAAATACTTCCGAAAACGATCCATTTCACCTGACCTTGGACTCTTTTCCAAAATGTAATGCCATGCAGCCGGTATGTCGTTTGCTGGCAATAAGGGTATAATGGCAGACATTCGTGTAGTGTTACGTCCTTCGCTTGTTGCATTTAATTTGACCTTTTTCGATTGTTTCCAAATGGCAGCGTTGAAATGATGGAAACAACCAGTCACTTCAGCTTCAGGAAAAACAAATGATACTGCATTCATGATTCCGGTTTCATAATCAGATTTAAAAGTACGGATTTGGACCCCTAATTTGTCTTTAATTAGTGAAAATAAACGGACATAAGTGTGTTCCAATTTGTTTGGCAAAAAAGCGTAAATCACTGGTATCACGTTAGTTGTTTCTTCGTTAGATTCCACATCGTTACTTCGTTAGACTGTGAAGCTTCTCGGGCTACCTCCGGCGCGGGCTGCTTGCCGCTCCTGCTGCGCGCGCACGTGCGCCGCGCGGTCAGGTCGCAGCGCATCTAGCCGGCTGCGCAGGCGCCGGCCCTGTAGGGCCACCGCCGGCGATACGCCCGTAGTGGCATGATTACAATTGCGATATTGTAAAAGGAACTTGCCGAGTGCCGTATTCACGTCCTCCCCTGTATGCAACGCTCGTTTTATCGCTTTTTTTACTGTTTTTACCGCGTTTTCCGCCGCGCCATTGCCTTGTGGCCTATAGGGAGCCGACGTTACATGTTTAATACAATTATTTTGACAAAACAATTTAAATTCATGTGACAAAAACGGTGGCCCGTTATCGGTCACAAGTTGCGATGGTAACCCGAAACGCGCAAAGATGTGTCGTAACACTCCGGTGGTAGCCCCCGCGTCGGTGCCTCTCATAGGCACTACCTCTATCCACTTTGAGTGTGCGTCCACTAGGATGAAGTACCGCACGCCAGCGCAATCCGCAAAATCGGCATGCACGCGCTGCCACGGGTGCAGCGGGAACTCCCACGCGTGCAGCTGCGCCCGCGGCGGCGCGTCGCGCACGGCTCGGCATGCGTCGCACGCTCGGCACAAAGTCTCAATGTCACTATCCAGATTCGGCCAATATACGTAACTGCGCGACAAACATTTCATTTTGTTCATGCCCAAATGTCCCTCATGTATTTCACTTAAAATATGTTTACGTATTTTATCCGGAATTACGATTCGATATTTATATATTAGGCACCCCTGTTCCACAATTAGGTCCGCCATTCTAGAAAAGTACGGCTTTTCCGCATCGCAACTCGGTCCCGACGGCGGCCAACCAAACATAACATAACCTTTTATTTTAGATAGGATCGCGTCCTCTTCCGTGGCCCTAGCAATTTCTTTACATGAAATAGGCAGCGATTCCTTGACTAGATTCAGGTAATCTAATGTATCCGCGCAGCGAGTCTCCCGAGCTAAGGGTAATCGTGACAAAGCATCCGCCGGGCCGTTATCTACTGATCGAACAAATTCAATTTTAAAATCATACGCCGCGAGGCGAGCCGCCCAACGCTGTAAACGGCTAGCCGCGGTCTGCGGGATCCCTCCCTTGTCACCAAAAATGTGTACCAGAGGCTGGTGGTCCGTGCGCAACGTGAACCTCCTCCCAAATAAATACTGGTGATGCTTAGTCACCCCAAAAATGATGGCGAGGGCCTCCTTATCAAGCTGACTGTACCCGCGCTCCGCGGCGTTGAGCGTGCGCGACACGCAACTGATCGGTCGCTCGCCTTCGGCGTAGCGATGAGCCAGCACGGCACCCAGGCCGTACGCGCTGCTGTCCACCGACAGCACCAACTCGCGCCCCTCCTCGTAATGTGCTAGTACTCTCTCGCTCAGGAGACATCGCTTCGCTTCCTCAAACGATTTTTCACAATCGACATTCCATTTCCAATCCACCCCTTTTTTTAACAGAGCGTGTAGCGGGTGTAACATTGTGCTTAAATTTGGAATAAAGCGTCCGTAATAATTTAACATGCCTAAAAAACTTTTTAATTGTGTCACATTCTCTGGTCTAGGTGCATTGGAAATGGCGTCTAATTTACTCGGATCCGGTCGTAACCCCTCCTTATTGATAATAAAACCTAAGTACTTAACCGAGTCTTGCAAAAAACTACATTTACTAAGTTTAACAGTAAGGCCCATGTCGCGCAACCGTTCAAGTACAGCTCTCAGATTTTTAATATGTTCGTTCTTATTCGACCCTGTTACACAAATATCGTCGAGAAACACAACACAGCCTACCCCACGCAGAGTTTCCTCCATTATTTTCTGAAATTTCTCTGGCACGCACGATAGTCCGTACGGCGTGCGCCGGTAAGCAAAAGTACCCATATGTGTAGTTATCGCGGTATAGCGCTGTGAATCACTCGTCAATAAACATTGTTCATACGCGTGCCTAAGATCGATTTTAGAAAATTTCTCTCCGCCGCTAAGGTTTGCGAACAACTCGTCAATCCGAGGCAACGGGTAGTAATCTCGCTTCAGTTTGGGGTTGATTGTGACCTTATAGTCACCACATATGCGTATTTCACCATTTTGTTTCACCACAGGAACTATCGGAGTCCCATAATCTGAATAATCAACCCGATAGATAGTGCCATCCTCATCGAGTCGAGACAGTTCGCGTTCAACGCGCGCACGCAATGATAATGGCACCTGTCTAGCTCGCACATAAACCGGTTCGCTATCCGTCAGCTGTAATTGAATCGGCCGCTTGCAAGTACCTAACTTATCGCTAAATACCTCAGGGTACTCATTACATAATCTGTTTACGAATCCGTCTTCGACGAACACTTCCCTATACATTTTTTCACTGATTGCTGAAATACGGCTTCCGGTGTCTATCTCACACTCAATCATCACCCGATCTATGCTCAGTTTAATAAAGTATGGTTTGTTACCTTGTGCTGCTACTTTGATATTGAACATGTCATCCTCAGATTCCTCACTCACGTAATTCTGACGACCGCCTCTATCGCGCACACGTTTACACATTGATTTTAAATGGCCTTTTACCCCACACTCATCACACGAATAATTTTTATACCGGCACCTATCTGAAGGGTGCGGTTTGCCGCAGCGCCAGCAAGCGCGCTGCTCCGCCGCGGCCTGGCCTGCCCGGCCCGCGCCGCTCGCCCCTCCGCCGCCGCTGCGCCCGGCCGACGGCCCGTGCCCCGTACTGCGCCCGCCGCTCTGTATACGGCCATAATGCAGGCTATCTCCCACCGCCATCGTTGAGTCTGTCACCGCCACAGACGCTCCCGTAGTGCCGCTGACCTCCGCATGTTTTTCAGCAGCCTCCAGAGCCAGAGCCAATTCGACCGCCTCCTTGTACCTAATTGATTTTTCGGCGAATATCCTCGATCGCATCATATCGTTTGCCAGCCCCGATACAAATTGGTCCCTTAAATTCTCCTCTAGGGTAGAACACTTTTCGCACTTTCCGAAATTACAGGTGGCTGCTAAATGTTTCAACGCTTGTAGGTACTCGGTTAACGATTCATCCGCACGTTGCCGTCGCAAACGAAATACGTGGCGCTCCGCGATCTCAGATCGTTGTGGTTCCAAATGATCCGTCACCAATTTCACTAACTCGTCATATTTTTTATCTTCCGGAAAAGCAGGAGAACACAAGTCGCACATCAACGAGTACGTGGCTTCACCCACAACCGTAATTAACAAAGCCACTTTGCGTTCGTCCTCGATCTCGTTTAACAAAATATACTGGTTTACGCGACGAATGTACGCGGGCCATTGTTTTGAACTTAAGTTAAACGCTTCTAGTTTACCGATCGGCATTTTTATTTAGTAAATCCGCCTATAATTATTATCAATTAAGTAATCTGCAATCTATTGCTAATGTTCGCGCCTCGTCGCCAGTGGTACGTCAATGAAAGTCCAAGGCTTGCGACAGACTGCTTTATTAACTAGTAAAATATACCCACCACCGTGCAATATAAACAATAAATAGGTAATATGTATGTACCGACGTTACAAATATGAATTACAAAAAGCTGGTAAAAAGGCTTAGGAACCGACCTAAAAGTTCCATCTGCGTAATATGAGCCCTGTCTTTTCATTAACTTCTTCGCAATAGTCGTAGCAAATATTAAAATTTTATCCTTGTCACCATCTTCACAAATCAAAAAATTTCTAAAATAATCTGGTATTTTGATTGAGCTCGTATCATTGTGCACTAATAAATCTGTATTAAGATATTTCTTGCGAGATCTGTACAAAGAGTTTTTTAGTGAATTAAATGACGGTATTAAATCTTCACACATAGGGTACTTTTCCTTCAACTTTCTCAATGGTTCTTCACATATTTTCTTAATAGGTCCTAAATCTCTGCACACAGCTTTCTTCAAAAATGATTTTACTTTATTCACTTCCAGTATAACAAGATTCCGTTCGCAAGTATGCGATGTTTCCCTCAATATTTTTTTCCTGGTTTTATCTATTGTTACTGATGCACAACACTCCCGTCTATTAACACAACGCCAGTTTGTGCTCTCATTTTTATTAGTTATTATTATATTATAATATTATATTATATACTAGCTTTTGCCCGCGACTTCGTCCGCGTGGCGTGTTATATAAGAGAGAGATCTTTGTGTGTGTGGGAGTGCATACTTATGCAGTTTAGATTTTTTCATAAGTACATTTTTTTTTCCCAATAACTCCCATTTTTCAAAATACAGCCAAAAATAAACTTTATATTTACTAAGGTATGCATGCGTGCTAGATTGAATCAATTGATTGAATTGTTTTTTTTTTAATTGATTGTTCATTGAGTTTTAATTTTAATACACACTTCCTCTCTTCCCTTCAACGTTGCTGTGCCCTATAGGGTCCATGTTTTAGTTCCTATGCCTATGTAACACCCTATTGTACTACATGGAATGCAATAAATAATTTAATTGAATTGAAAATATCTATCTTACGCGGTTTCGATTTTTTCATACAAATGTTTTTTTCCCACTAACTCCCGTTTCCGTGGGAATTTTGCAATATCCTGTTGCAACTAAGCTTTAAGTTAACTAAGGTACCTGCATGCCAAATTTCAAGCGTCTAACTTAAGCGGTTTAGATTTTTCATACAAAAAGATTTTCCCGCTAATTTCCGTTGCCGTGGGAATTCCGGGAATTCCTTTCTTAGTGCACCTCTACGGTACCTAAGCTATGTCCCTTCCAAATTTCAAATGCCTACGTTTAGCCGTTCAGGCTATGCGTTGATATATGTCAGTCACTGAGTCAGTCAGTTTCTCTTTTTTATTTAGATTTGATTTTTTCATACAAATGTTTTTTCCCGCTAACTACCGTTCCCGTGGGAATTTTGTAATATCCTGTTGCAACTAAGCTTTAAGTTTACTAAAGTACCTGCATGCCAAATTTCAAACGTCTAACTTGAGTGGTTTAGATTTTTCATACAAAAGGATTTTCCCGTTAATTCGCGTTCCCGTGGGAATTTGTGAATTCCTTTCTTAGTGCACCTCCACGGTACCTAAGGTACCTGCATGACAAATTTCAAAGGTCTAACTTGAGTGGTTTAGATTTTTCATACAAAAGGATTTTCCCGCTAATTCCCGTTCTCGTAGGAATTTCGGGAATTCCTTTCTTAGTGCACCACTACGGTACTTAAGGTATCTGCATGCCAAATTTCAAACGTCTAACTTGAGTAGTTTAGATTTTTCATACAAAAGGATTTTCCCGCTAATTCCCGTTCCCGTGAGAATTTTGAGAATTCCTTTCTTAGTGCACCTCTACGGTACCTAAGCTATGTCCCTTCCAAATTTCAAATGCCTACGTTTAGCCGTTCAGGCTATGCGTTGATATATGTCAGTCACTGAGTCAGTCAGTTTCTCCTTTTATTTAGATTTGATTTTTTCATACAAATGTTTTTTCCCGCTAACTACCGTTCCCGTGGGAATTTTGTAATATCCAGTTGCAACTAAGCTTTAAGTTTACTACAGTACCTGCATGCCAAATTTCAAACGTCTAACTTGAGTGGTTTAGATTTTTCATACAAAAGGATTTTCCCGCTAATTCCCGTTCTCGTGGGAATTTCGGGAATTCCTTTCTTAGTGCACCACTACGGTACTTAAGGTATCTGCATGCCAAATTTCAAACGTCTAACTTGAGTGGTTTAGATTTTTCATACAAAAGGATTTTCCCGCTAATTCCCGTTCCCGTGAGAATTTTGGGAATTCCTTTCTTAGTGCACCTCTACGGTACTTAAGGTACTTGCATGCCAAATTTCAATTGTCTAACTGGAGTGGTTTAGATTTTTCATACAAAAGGATTTTCCCGCTAACTACCGTTCCCGTGGGAATTTTGTAATATCCTGTTGCAACTAAGCTTTAAGTTTACTAAAGTACCTGCATGCCAAATTTCAAACGTCTAACTTGAGTGGTTTAGATTTTTCATACAAAAGGATTTTCCCGTTAATTCGCGTTCCCGTGGGAATTTCGGGAATTCCTTTCTTAGTGCACCTCCACGGTACCTAAGGTACCTGCATGACAAATTTCAAAGGTCTAACTTGAGTGGTTTAGATTTTTCATACAGAAGGATTTTCCCGCTAATTCCCGTTCTCGTGGGAATTTCGGGAATTCCTTTCTTAGTGCACCTCTACGGTACTCAAGGTATCTGCATGCCAAATTTCAAACGTCTAACTTGAGTGGTTTAGATTTTTCATACAAAAGGATTTTCCCGCTAATTCCCGTTCCCGTGAGAATTTCGGGAATTCCTTTCTTAGTACACCTCTACGGTATCTAAGGTACCTGCATGCCAAATTTCAATTGTCTAACTTGAGTGGTTTAGATTTTTCATACAAAAGGATTTTCCCGCTAATTCCCGTTCCCGTGGGAATTTCGGGAATTCCTTTCTTAGTACACCTCTACGGTATCTAAGGTACCTGCATGCCAAATTTCAAACGTCTAACTTGAGTGGTTTAGATTTTTCATACAAAAGAATTTCCCTTCACTACTCTGCTCCTATTGATTGTAGCGTGATGAAAAGTAAACTATAACCTGTCCAGGAGTGTGAAGAATAATTGTACCAAGTTTCATTAAAATCCGTCCAGTAGGTTTTGTTTCTATAAGGAACATACAGACAGACAGACAGACAGACAGACAGACAGACAAAAATTTTACTGATTGCATTTTTGGCATCAGTATCGACCACTTATCACCCCCTGATAGTTATTTTGAAAAAATATTTAATGTACAGAATTGACCTCTCTACAGATTTATTATAAGTATAGATTAAAATATCCCATACAAACTTTCAACCCCTATTTCAATCTCTTCGTCCCTTCTTTTCGCAATAAAAGGTATCCTATTTTCTTTCTCAGGGTCTAAAGATTGTCTGTGCTAAATTTAATCAAAATCGGTTGAGAGGTTTAAGCGGGAAAGCGAAACAGACAGACAGGACAGAGTTACTTTCGCATTTATAATATTAGTAAGGATTATTTTCCCTCGTTAAATAGTAAACAAACTAAGTGTAGGTGTTATAATTTCGTTGACGAACTGATTACCTATCCGTTTCTTTGTCTAAAATGAGTATTACCTTATTACTATGATTGATTACTGGGCTTAAAGTTCGTATAAATGTCTATCGAATTACCTCCTCAAGTTTAAAGCGTAGCTAGTCATGTAGTACTATATTAATTATGTGGTGTAAGTAATTAGATTTTATCTGTATGTAATGTAACAGTCAGTTGAATAAAAAAACTTATACAAATCAGATCAATTAATTGGCGTAATGTGATTCTAGAAAGAGTTTTAATGTTAATAGATAGCTAGCTATAGCTATGTGTAGGTTCCTGTAGGAATGAGATATAACTGTTTAATAAAGACAGTTGCATCAAAATTTTATCATAAATTCCCTAAATTATGGCGCCTACCTACCCTCTAAGTTAGAAAAGTGATCAAATACTAACTTGAAGTCACTCAGTTTAAAAAAAAACATCGAAATCATTCCAGTAGCTATGGCGTCATGCGCTTCTTGACACGATCACGAAATCTAGATTTCCGCGGGAATGAGGTATTTTCCCGCCATAAAAAGTAGCCTGTGTCCGTGCCTAAGATCCTATCTTTAAATTAACCAAGTCTTATAAAATTCCGTTCAGACGTTAAGGCGTGAATGAGGCAAACTTTTAAAACAAACAATTAAAAATCACTAATCTAATTAGTTTTCTGTCTACTGCCTACGCCTTAAGTACGATAGCATAAATATTAATAGGCCATATCCTTTTCTAGATTACTATCTATCAGCTAACTAAATTTCATCAAAATCCGTTGAGCCGTTTAGGCATGATAGACAAAACTCCCAGCAAAAACCATAAAAAAATCACTAACTCAATTCAGTTTTCTGCCTACTTCCTACCCCCTAAGTACGATGACGTGATCAATTTGATCGTACAACCGTTTTTAGATAACCAACTATTACCTTACTAAATTTCATTAAAATCCGTTCAGCCGTTTAGACGTGAAAGAGCAAAAGTCCCAACAAAAACGACTACAAATCACTAAATCAATTTAGTTATCTGCCAACTGCCTACCCCGTAAGAACGATGGCGTGATTATTTATAGCCTAT
Organism: Pectinophora gossypiella; assembly: GCF_024362695.1. Classification (NCBI taxonomy): domain Eukaryota; kingdom Metazoa; phylum Arthropoda; class Insecta; order Lepidoptera; family Gelechiidae; genus Pectinophora; species Pectinophora gossypiella. The sequence goes on from NW_026063243.1 coordinate 674,584, forward strand.
GACCATTTCTAGGTTATCATCTATCACCATACCAAATTTCATCAAAATCCGTTGAGCCGTTTAGGCGTGAAAGAGTAACAGACAGACAGACAGACAGACAGACAGACAGACAGAGTTACTTTCGCATTTATAATATTAGTATGGATAGCTGCAAACCCACTGACTGACTGACTCACTGACATAATTGTTCTCCCAGAAGGAGCGTTGGGGGGTCAAAATGATGTATGGGGGGTGTGATCGGGACCTCCCGGTGAGTATGGGAAAACTTCCAGATCTTGGAAAACTGCTCCGCATCAGGGAGACACCCTACAGTCTGGCGAAACTATCGCACCTAGAAAGATTCTTTTTTCACAAAACCTTCTTAAATCTTGGTCAAATTTTATCGTCGGTGAAAAAAAATCAAAATGGCGGAAAAACAAGATGGCCGCCATACAAAATTTTGTTTTTTCAGAAAATGTCTCGGGGGTAAAAACTGTGTATGGGGGTGTAATCGGAACGTCTTGGTGAGTTTGGAAATACTTCTTGATCTTGAAAAACTGCTCCGCATCAGGGAGACACCCTACGGCCTGGCAAAACTATAAAACCTGGAACAATTTTTCTTTCGCGAAACATATTTAAATCTTGGTCAAATCTAATACCCGCTGAAAAAAAACCAAAATGGCGGAAAAACAAGATGGCCGCCATACAAAATTTTCGTTTTTCCAGTAAATGCCTCGGGGAAAATAACTGTGTATAGGGTTGTAATTGGAACGTCTTGTAGAGTATGGAAATACTTCTCGATCTTCGAAAACTGCTCCGCATCAGGGCGGCACCCTACGGCCTGGCAAACATATCACACCTGGAACGTTTTGGTTTTCATGAGACCTATTAAAATCTTGGTCGAATCCAATCGCCGGTGAAAAAAAATCAAAATGGTGGAAAAACAAGATGGCCGCCATACAAATATTTGTTTTTTCCGAAAATGTTTCAGGAGTAAAATGATGTATGAGGGTTTTGATCGGAACATCATGTTGAGTATGGAAATATTTTTCGATCTTCGAAAGCTGCTCCGCATCAGGGAGACACCCTACAGCTTGGCGAAACTATCGCACCTGGAACTTTTCTGTTTTCACGAAGCCGATTAAAATCTTGGTCAAATTTTATCGCCAGTGAAAAAAAAACAAAATGGCCGAAAAACAAGATGGCCGCCATACAAATTTTTGTTTTTCCAGAAAATGTCTCAGAGGTAAAAATGATGTATTGGGGTGTGATCGAAACACCATGTTGAGTATGGAAATACTTTTCGATCTTCGAAAGCTGCTCCGCATCAGGGAGACACCCTACAGCCTGGCGAAACTATCGCACCTGAAACTTTTTTGTTTTCACGAAGCCTATTAAAGTCTTGGTCAAATTTTATCGCCAGTGAAAAAAACAAAATGGCCGAAAAACAAGATGGCCGCCATACAAATTTTTGTTTTTTCAGAAAATGTCTCACGAGGTAAAAATGATGTATTGGGGTGTGATCGGAACGTCATCTTGGAAAACTGCTCCGCATCAGGGGTCACTCTACGGCCTGGCAAAACTATAGCACCTAGAACTTTTTTGATTTCACGAGACCTATTCAAGTCTTGGTCAAATTCTATCGCGGTAAAAAAATGGCGGGAAAACAAGACACGCGAGCAGCTTGCTGCGAGCGAACCACGCGACATCTAGTTATATTATATAAAGCTACAAACCCATGTACTGACTGACTGACTCACTGACTCACTGACAGGGTTGTTCTCCCAGAAGGAGCGTCGGGGGGTAAAAATGATGTATGAGGGGTGTGATCAAGATCTTCCGGTGAGTATGGGAAAACTTCCAGATCTTGGAAAACTGCTCCGCATCAGGGAGACACCCTACCGTCTGGCAAAACTATCGCACCTGGAACGATTCTTTTTTCACGAAACCTATTAAAATCTTGGTCAAATTCTATCGTGGGTGAAAAAAAATCAAAATGGCGGATAAACAAGATGGCCGCCATACAAAATTTTATTTTTCCAGAAAATGACTTGGGGGTAAAAACTGTGTATGGGGATGTAATCTGAGTGTCTTGTCGAGAACGGAAAATGTTCTCAATCTTGAAAAACTGCTCCGCATCAGGGAGACACCCTACGGCCTGGTGAAACTATCGCACGTGGAACTTTTTAGTTTTCACGATACCTATTTAAATCTTGGTCAAATTTAATTGCCGGTGAAAAAAAATCAAAATGGCGGAAAATCAAGATGGCCGCCATACAAATTTTTCGTTTTTCCTGAAAATGCCTCGGGGTGAATGTGATGTAAGAGGGATGAGATCAAAATGTCATATTGAGTATGGAAATACTTCCCGACCTTCAAAAACTGCTCCTCATCAGGGCGGCACCCTACGGCCTGGGAAAACTATCGTACCTGGAACGATTCTTTTTTCACCAAACCTAATAAAATCTTGGTCAAATTTTATCGCCGGTAAAAAAAAAATCAAAATGGCCGAAAAACAAGATGGCCGCCATACAAATTTTTGTTTTTCCAGAACATGTCTCGGGTGTAAAAATGATGTATAGGGGTGTTATGGGAACGTCATCTTGGAAAACTGCTCCGCATAGCACCTAGAACTTTTTTGATTTCACGAGACCTATTCAAGTCTTGGTCAAATTCTATCGCGGTAAAAAAATGGCGGGAAAACAAGACACGCGAGCAGCTTGCTGCGAGCGAACCACGCGACATCTAGTTATAATATATATAGCTACAAACCCATGTACTGACTGACTGACTGACTGACTCACTGACTCACTGACTCACTGACAGGGTTGTTCTCCCAGAAGGAGCGTCGGGGGGTAAAAATGATGTATGGGGGGTATGATCGGGACCTCCCAGTGAGTATGGGAAAACTTCCAGATCTTGGAAAACTGCTCCGCATCAGGGAGACACCCTACGGCCTGGCAAAACTATCGCACGTGGAACTTTTTAGTTTTGACGATACCCATTTAAATCTTGGTCAAATTCTATTGTGGGTGAAAAAAAATCAAAATGGCGGAAAAACAAGATGGCTGCCATACAAAATTTTGTTTTTCTAGAAATTGTCTGGGGGGTAAAAACTATATATTGGGTTGTAATCGGAACGACTTGTAGAGTATGAAGATGTTTCTCGATCTTTGAAAACTGCTCCGCATCAGGGCGGCACCCTACGGCCTGGCAAAAGTATAAAACCTGGAGCAATTTTGTTTTCGCATGATATGTTTAAATCTTGGTCAAATTCAATCACCGGTGAAAAAAAACCAAAATGGCGGAAAAACAAGATGGCCGCCATACAAAATTTCGTTTTTCCAGAAAATGTCTCGAGGCAAAAATGATGTATGGGAGGTGTGATCGAAACGTCAAGCTGAGTATGGAAAAACTGTTCGATTTTTAAAAACTGCTCCGCATCAGGGAGACACCCTACGGCCTGCCAAAACTATAGCACCTAGAACTTTTTTGATTTCACGAGACCTATTTAAGTCTTGGTCAAATACTATCGCGGTAAAAAAATGGCGGGAAAACAAAATACGCGAGCAGCTTGCTGCGAGCGAACCACGCGACATCTAGTTATTATATTATATATAGCTGCAAACCCACTGACTGACTGACTGACTGACTGACTGACTGACTGACTCACTGACTCACTGACAGGGTTGTTCTCCCAGAAGGAGCGTCGGGGGGTGAAAATGATGTATGGGGGGTGTGATCAGGACCTCCCGGTGAGTATGGGAAAACTTCCAGATCATGGAAAACTGCTCCGCATCAGGGAGACACCCTACAGTCTGGCGCAACTATTATACCTAGATCAATTATTTTTTCGCAAAACCTATTTAAATCTTGGTCAAATTCTATCGTGGGTGAAAAAAAATCAAAATGGCGGAAAAACAAGATGGCCGCCATACAAAAATTTGTTTTCCCAGAAAATGTCTCGGAGGTAAAAATGATGTATGGGAGATGTGATCGAAACGTCAAGCTGAGTATGGGTATACTGCTTGATCTTGAAAAACTGCTCCGCATCAGGAAGACACCCTATGGCCTGGCTAAACTATCAAACATAGAACATTTTTTTTTCCACTAAACCTACTTAATTCTTGGTCAAATTCAATCGCTGGTGATAAAAAATCAAAATGGCGGAAAAACAAGATGGCCGCCATACAAATTTTTCAATTTTCCTGAAAATGTCTCGGGGTTAAAAACTGTGCATAGGGGTGTAATTGGAACGTCTTGGTGAGTATGGAAATACTTCTTGATCTTCAAAAACTGCTCCGCATCAGGGAGACACCCTACGGCCTGGCGAAACTATCGCACGTGGAACTTTTTAGTTTTCACGATACCTATTTAAATCTTGGTCAAATTTAATTGCCAATGAAAAAAAAAACAAAATGGCGGAAAATCAAGTTGGCCGCCATACAAATTTTTCGTTTTTCCTGAAAATGCCTCGGGGGTAAAAATTATGTATAGGGATGTGATCAAAACGTCATGTTGAGTATGGAAATACTTCCCGATCTTCAAAAACTGCTCCGCATCAGGGCGGCACCCTATGGCCTGGGAAAACTATCGCACCTGAACCAATTTTTCTTTCACAATACTTATTTCAATCTTGGTCAAAATCTATTACTGGTAAAAAAAACAAAATGGCGGAAAAACAAGATGGCCGCCATACAAAATTTTCGTTTTTCCCGAAAATGCCTCAGGGGTAAAAATGATGTATGAGAAATGTGATCGAAACGTCATGTTGAGTATGGAAAAACTGTTCGATCTTGAAAAACTGCTCCGCATCAGGGAGACACCCTACGGCCTGGTGAAACTATCGCACGTGGAACTTTTTAGTTTTCACGATACCTATTTAAATCTTGGTCAAATTCAATCGCTGGTGACAAAAATCAAAATGGCGGAAAAACAAGATGGCCGCCATACAAAATTTCCCTTATACAGAAAAAGCCTCGGGGCTAAAAATGATGTATGGGAGGTGTGATCGGAACGTCATGTAGAGTACGGAATTACTTCCCGGTCTTCGAAAACTGCTCCTCGTCACGGAGACACACTACGCCCCGGCAAAACTATCGCATCTGAAACTATTCTTTTTTCACGAGACCTATTTAAATCTTGGTCAAATTCTATCGCCGGTGACATGCTTCGCATCAGGGAGACACCCTACGGCCTGGCAAAACTATAAAACCTGGAGCAACTTTTATTTCGCATAACATATTTCTATCGCCGGTGACATGTGTGCTGTCAACTTTTGCTGGGTTTTTTTAATTTCTGACTAAAATTATTGTGAACCTATTCCATAAATTTTAAGCCTGTCGTTTACCCGTCACCTGATAATAAAATGACAGGTATAACTTCAAATAAACTTAGACAGTGTGTACTGGAATCAGCACCAATAACACACGTTACTCTTGCATATTTAGTAACTAGGTAGGTCATGTTAAATCTGGACAGCGCCATCTGTATTTTTTTTTTGAGAAACTAGCCTGGAAAGTCCCTCATTGGTACCTATAGATTCTGTAATTATATTTGTCTTGCATTTAGACCAATAAAGACCACCAAAGGATGTTTGATGTGAAAATCTGGTCCCAAGAGGTCAAAAATTAAATGTAACTAACAATTTTGATACCACAAAAAACATTGATTGTGAGATCCTATCAGTTGGAGTGGTGCTAAACGACGTGATTACTATTTTTATTTTTCAAAATAATTTTAAAAAGAAACAATTTTATTAAAAACATAATGAAAGATATTCCTACATTTAATTAAATAGTTGAAATAAAACAGCAACTTAACCATATATACTCTCGGCCTATGTGGTCCAGTGGCTAACATTCCGGAGGTCCCAGGTTCAAGTCCCGGTGGGGACAAAACACAAAAATTTCTTTGTGATCCCTGATTCAGTTAGGACATTGCTGGCTGATCCAACGACATTGGCGGCTCAGCAATAACCCTGGTTGATGAGGTTGGTCATCCACTTCACAACCTACATGATAGAAGAAGAACAAGTACCTATTTATGATTTTTGAACAGACTTAATATGGTAACATATTAGTAAGTAGGTAGAGAATAAACTTAACAATAACATTAAAATATACACAGGTTTTTATCTATTTAATGATTTAATAATATAAATTATAATAATTATAAAGTGATATAAACTCATAGTTTACCAACATCTATGAACAAAAAAAACCCCCGACAAAACAAAAGTACTCAATTATTATGAAAAAAGGTGAAAAAAACCCTATAAAAAGCAAAAAATAACTTATCCCACATACCTATGCTTGCAAGCAAACTGAGCGTGTAACATTCCTATCACACTTAACAAACATTTCTGATGACCTTGAAGACCTGAACCGATTTCTACCAAACATAGCTAAGAACACTCTCGACTAATATAACTTACAAACAAAAAAAAACCATATTAAAATTGGATCATCCGTTTGGCAGCTACGATGCTACAGATAGACACATATACACAATTTTGCGTCGGGGGTTAATAAATAGAACTATATACATTGCAACAACACACCTAACACAGCTTTTATGTTCACTAGATATTAATGCTTTTGAGGTGAGCTCATCCTGCAAACAATGCATACATGGGCATCCATCAGGCATCTGAAAGCAAACATGAATGTTTTTAATAGTATATTGCACAATATGCCCGATTGTATCAATATTATTTAATGTGTAGGAATGGAACTGAAACATTGCCAACAATAAATTAAAATTAGAACAATGTTTTAATCATAATTAAGGATTGCCTTATAACATTTATGATTGAAACACAATATTTTTCATGTACAACATAAAATACTTAATACTTTAATACCTATCTCGGAGATTGTTTTTCTATATAATACCACTCTTCACTTCTTTCCATAAGCCCATGGCCTGTGATTTTATCTTCGTGACTGCTTTCCCAAAGATATTCCACAACTTATACAGACATAATTGTTTCCAACTGTCCGATTGGAACATTCTTCAGGAAACTTGTTATTGTTGCTTACATCTCTTAGTATGAGTATGAGTTAGTATGACAAAGTCGATCAGCATTCACACCTATAAATAAATAACTATATAATAACAGTGTCATATATAATAACAATGTCATTTGATTGTATGTTACTTACATTGCAATTTATCAACGAACATTATCCACAAACTTTTTATCATATCGGCTCTATCCAAAACACACAATGGCTCTGGAAGTTTTTACAGTAGAATGTCGACGCTCTCGCACGGTGAACTTGTAAGCTACAAATTCTAACAAAGTAGCACAGGAAATTATCAAGAGAACTTCTCGGCAACGAGACCACAGAACGAGACCATAAGACCATTTTGTTTAGTTTTTTTTTTGGTTATTTTGTACATAGGACAGGCAAAGGAAACATAACCCATACAGCCAAATACTATACTAGGTACGTTAAATTCGTTAAAAACAATAAACGTATTTTCATATTTTCAAATCGGTAAGCAATGGAATCCACAGGTTACGCAAATTATGTGTTATTATGTCATAATTATAGCCTCATCTTTTTTTCTTTTTGGAAATTTTTGGCCTGGTTACATAGATCTTTAGGTTTGTGATACGAATTAACTCAAAAGTCCGCATAAATTTTCGAGTTATGAAGCGGCTTCTTGGCACGAAGTGAAAATAGATAGTACCACTTTGTTTATTGAATGTTTATTTATTATTTATATTTATATAGGCTTTTCGGCGGGAAACGGGAACGGGACAGTTGCTTTCTTCATTGAGTAATCTAAATAATTAATACGAAGTGGTGTTTTGTGGTTAATGATCGCATTAAGTTAGTCGGAAGACATTCGCGAGTGTTATTATATTGGAGTATTCAATAAACAAAGTGTATCTGCCTATTTTCGCTTCGTGCCGGGAAGCCGCTTCATAACTCAAAAGTTTATGCGGACTTTTGAGTTAATTCGTTTGGGGTTCGGAGTAGGAGTCTACTCCGAGGGTGGGGGCTTAGGTTTCATCATCATCACCTTTCATCATTTCATTAATCATCAAGAAAAAAAATACGTAAGACATGGCTGTATGGGCATAGTTCCCTTTGCCTTACCCTTCGGGGAAAACAAAACAAAAAAAAAAAATATATTTATATATTTTTCCGATATGATAACACTTAAGTGAATGTTTTTCGATTACTTCTTCATTTCGTATTAAATATAAATAGATTATTCAATGAAGAAAACAACTTTCCCGCCAAAAAACAATGGAAAAATTAATGAAAATACTCAATATTCACTGCTTTTAATAAATTGTACTGAAGTAACAAAAAGCAATTAGATTTTATATTGCTTATTTATTAATTCTATCGACATCTATGCGACCGAGTCAAGAAAAAAGTACCTCAATATTTTTCGATATTGGCTGTTTGAATCTGCGTTGCCAGAATTTCTTTGTCTCATGGAAAAAAAAGTAAACTCAGTACCCAAACCGTTGGCGCGAAAAAGTGACAAGCGTTTTTTCACTTGTATTTCAAGATTCCAAAGGTAAGTTGATTTTGTTATTGATAATTTAACAATTATTTATAAATATATTTAGGTATATAATCTTTAAAATCGTAAAATAGTTAGCCATATAAACATAATTATTATAATTGTAAGATCTTTAACTATCTGTACTGATTTTCTCTTTTTCACATAATGAAAGTGAAACATTAAAAGGTAAGTACGTACCTACTTAAAGCTATAATTCTTATTTTATTGTCTATTAGATAAACACAAATAGTACAGAAGTGGTTTGTTTACAGATGAAGCGTTCAAGCGTCGAAATTCCATCGTGCTCTACAATGCGTCGCCGTCGCGTCGACGACGAGCCTGCTGCAACCTGCATCGGTGCCGGTAAGTATTTAGATTTTAACGAGTTTAATTCCAGTTTACCAAACGATCGATTGATTTTATGATGATAAAACTTTACTTAATAACAGGCAATAGGTACCTACTTACTTAAATCAATTGTATTGCCCCTACTTATGCTGTGTGACTAGAATAGGCGATAGTTAATTACTATTAATATTTTTTTAGATTATGTAAGTATGTTGGTAGGTATATGAAATAAGTTAATTAACCTATGATAAATTTAGATGAGATCATAACACTATAGATAATAATAATAAGATTGAATCCTTTTTGAATTATAACAATCCGAGTGTGATTCTGGTTTGACAGCAACCCATGTTGTAGCACAACAGTAACTTCACTCATTAGATGACCTGTAATAAGTAGGTCTGTAAAAAATTACCTATAGTACACACAAAAGTTAACCTATGACCGTAGCATTATTACTTATTCTATGCTATACTAATACCAGTCACTCTCTTAATATTCTGTGTGAAAAGTTAAACCTTTCTCTAAAATCGTGAAAAAGCCAACTAAATAATTATGTCTGTTTTATGTGTAGAAGAAGTAGCGTATTTTATCAAAAATTACAAGTTACTACAGATGGTTAAATACAACTATAACCAATCTTATAATAATATTATAAGATATTAACTGTCTAACTAAAAATTATAGAAATAAGTAGTAACTAGGTAACAAAATTATTATAAAGTTACCTACTTAATTATATAATACAGCTATTTATAATAACAAAATTATATCAAACAAGTTATTAAGTAAGTATATAGATATAGAGATATCGAAGCTTTGAAGTATTTTATCTGAAAAAAAAGTTTGAATGCTATAATAACATTTGTCTACAATAAACTTATTTAAATGACTGTTAAAGGGTGTATGTAGGTTTGTCTATATTTTGAATATGGTTAGGGATATGGTATATATCTTGATGACCATGTGGTGGGGACTGAAGGAAACTAATCTAATTCAACCGACTTCAAAAAAAAGGTTATCAATTTGACCCATATGTATATTGTAATGTGTGTTAAATTTTCCATATACATGCCTGTATGTTTGTCCATGCATTTCGTAAAAACTACAAATCGTATTGCAATGCTTTTTTATTAAGTATCGTCCAACATAGAAAAGAATGTAAGTTTCATCAAAATTGGTTTAGAAATTTCCAACTTATGGTTGAAAAACAGTTAAAAATTAGGAATTTTGTGTTTCGACTATACTAATAGAAGCTTAGAGCTTAAGTAAGTATGGATACTAATGGTTTGAGAGTAAATTAAAGAAAATTGGAAAACGGTCAAGAGTGTGTCGGACACTACATACATTGAACAAATTATAAGACATTTTATAATATTTCAGTGTTTTGGTAACGATGGTCACTGGCGTATTAATATTATTAGGGACACTCGAGTTTATACAAATAAAAAGTAATTTCAAAATTTAGATTCTAATGTATTCAACTAAATATTATTTCTTACTATTTATTTGACAGATTTTGAAGTCCGTTTTATTTTTTTTAATTACTTTTTGTGACAGCTATAAAGTAATAAGCAAAATAAAGTAACAACTTTATAATTATTTTGTTTATTACTTTACAGCTATCTAAAGATATAGAAAACGCCGAATACAATGAGTGTCTAAAAAATACCATACCTCCACAACCCTGATACAGTAAAAATATAATAAAGGTAGGCATATATACTATGTTATACTATATTTTATGTGTATATGTACCTAAGGTTCCGTCCACAGAAAATGTTAGTAAAGGAAAAATCTATGTATGTAAGTATGTATACGTATCATACGTAGATACACGTCTACCGCATAAGTACGAGCGAGACAGACCATTCTAACGTAGTATTATTCTTTATTTGATGCCTATAGCTTAAGTGAAGTTCAACTCGATCGTCTTATATCTAGATACTTGAATTTCGGCATCAGAATTTTCTTTTACTAACCTTTTCTGTGGACGGAACCTTCGGTGCGCGAGTCCAAATCGCACTTGCCTGGTTTTTTTTTTAAATTTTGACAAATATACGTACCTACTTCACCTGTATTAGTCTGAAATAATCTCACACTATGATGCAACAAGATCAAAAGAAGAACAAAAACTGTGGTATTACGTTTTCCTGTTATTTTATATTAAATTTTCGAAATATTCCGTCAATAGAGTGCTGCATTGCGTACATACATAATATCTCGCCTATTTTCCATTGGGGTAGGCAGAGAACAGACTGTATAATCCTTTATTTAAGTAAAGTGCAGTGTAATAAATCGACATGTCTTCTAAATATTTTATAACGAGGGTTTGCGTTGCGTTACATCAATTGAGTTGAATGTTTGTATACCGGTACGGCACCCTCTCGGTGTCATTGGTCTTAAAGTCATTTTATTAGGTACCTGAATTAAATATTTATGTTACAATGATGTAATTTTCAATTGCTTAATATTTTATTAAAACCGTCAAAAGGTTACTAATGAGAACGTTGAGGAGTATGAGTGGGATAACTTTGAATGATAAAATAGTGTGTTAAGGGACTGTTGTAAAAGAAAATGTAGTGAAGAGAATTGACAAAAGGACGCTTAGATAGGTTGGACAAGGCCAAGATTTATTATACGGATGTAAGTGGTAAAATCCGAAGTGGATGGCCTAGGTGGTACATACCTCGATTAATTTCAGGATGTTTAAAGAAAAGCCACGGTCAAGAGTACTGGGAACCGGCGAGCATGCATAAATGAGTGTACTTTGATAAGAGTGGTAGAAGCGAAAGTGATGTGTCAGGATCGTAGTAAGTGGAATTGCGTGGCCGATCCCAACGGAAAATAGGCGTAATCTTAAGTATGTGTTTTTTCGAGAAAGTTGCTTAGCCATTTTCTATATTGTAAAGTCGGCGCCTCGTATTTTTTTTTCACTTCAGCCACAGCTACGATGGCAATGTTGTCGACTTAATTCATCGACCTTTGATGTTCAACCACAATGTGTGCTCTACATGACCGTCGCGACTGAAATGATTATCGGCGGCGGCTTTGTGCGGCACGAACTGGCGGCACTGTGTGAAAGTGCTTAAACGAATGCCATTTTAACTACTTATTAAAAAAATCACCTACCTAGGTTTATTGATCCGACTGAAATTTTATATATATGCGTAGTTTTTTTTATATTAGGTAGGTAACTTAATTCTCATATAATAATTATTGCATTCCCTATAATAATATCGGTGAATAATTGTTTTATTAAAAAATAGATTGTTGGAGAATGATAATATTGATAATTGATATTTTAATATTGATATTTTAATATAAGGTTCATCATATCCATCTTAGGACTTCGTATCAACAGTGGCTGCAAGTTGTCTTTGATTACTTGTGGCTCTGCCCACCCCATTTGGGATTACGGGCGTGAGTTTATGTATGTATGTATATTTTAATTTAAGTACTTATGTAGGGTAAACTGCCTAATTATTAGAACCTTAAATGATTGGTACGGTCTAATCATTTTTCGGCACCGAATATATCAAAATGCAAGGAATATATCAAAATGTTCTTATTTTTTTTTTCTTAATAGTCAGTAGGGGTGTCAATAATATGGTGTATTACCTTATCTATTAAATAAATTAATATCTAAAATTTACTGAATCCTTAGGTCTAACACACCAAGGCTCCGATATGTATGAAGGTAATAATTCGCAATGTACGGTTATCTCAGCATGCGCTTCAATTTATTCAGTGTTCCATAATCGCGCATCTTTCACTACTGCCGAAATTGATGAAATTTTAAGAATGGGGGATACACTTTACATGCAGTTAAAATATCTACTTCAGAGGGGTGTCAGTTATTTTATGCCAGATGAATTACCCAATGAGCTTCGCGTCGGGAATAACGTCGCACATATAGTTAGTATGGAGGACAACTGGATCATTTCTAATACGTATCCTACAACTCCCGCGAATAAAGACATAGGTTTATTAACGTTAAAGAATATACTGGACAATAGAGTGTTTTTTAATACTAATGACTATACTGTCGATTCGCAATTCGCTTATAATGTGAACAACTCGAATCACAACGACAGTACCGATAGCATATTGTTTACGGGTCAGGGTTATACTTTTAGTTTTTGGCGGTTTAATGGTGAATATTATTTTTTTAACAGCCATGCAGTTAACAGCAACAACATTAATATAGGAACGGGTAAGCCAGAAGATGGTCCTTACGTAGCACGTTTATTTAAATGTAATTCAACCGAAGCGCTAGCCAAACTTTTGCTCGCGAATGAAGTTTACGACGGATCCGAATACTCATTAACCCGATTAAGAGTATTAAATGACGACCTTATATGGCAAAACGAAGCGCAGGTTAGTTCCGAAACGTCACAATCCATTTTAGTAGATTTAATATCATCACCATTACTGAATGAGAATCAAACTTTAGATTCGATTTTGATGAACTATCAATCAACCCTGGCCCCGCTTAAAACCTCTGTGCAAAATTTTGATATTAGTAAATTGGAAGTTGATTCAAATCCGGTAGATGTATATAACACTACAAGTGATATAAAACTGACAATTTTAAAACCAGTTGTCCTATTAGAAAGAATCAGTAATCAAGACGAAAGCCAATGCGTTAAAAATAAAGGTGGCCGACCCAAAAAACAGAAACGCGGACCGAAACCAAGTAAAGAAAACGCGCATCGCGAAGCTGTCAGGAAATACACAACGAAAAACCCCGCTGTTAATCGCAAGGCAGTTCAACAGTATAGTGAACGCAATCCAGATATTCACCGCGAGGCCATTCAACGGTACAACGAACGCAATCCAGACATTAACCGCGAGGCCGTTCAACGTTATAACGAGAACAACCCAGACGTTCATCGCGCGGCCGTTCAACGTTATAACGAGAACAACCCAGACGTTCATCGCGCGGCCGTTCAACGTTATAACGAGAACAACCCAGACGTTCATCGCGCGGCCGTTCAACGTTATAACGAGAACAACCCAGACGTTCATCGCGCGGCCGTTCAACGTTATAACGAGAACAACCCAGACGTTCATCGCGCGGCCGTTCAACGTTATAACGAGAACAACCCAGACGTTCATCGCGCGGCCGTTCAACGTTATAACGAGAACAACCCAGACGTTCATCGCGCGGCCGTTCAACGTTATAACGAGAACAACCCAGACATTCATCGCGCGGCCGTTCAACGTTATTACGAGCTCCACCCTGAAATTAACAAAAAAGCAGCACAAAGATATACAGAAAATTGTCGTAACATAGAAACACCGCTGAGATATTCAAAAAATTTAATAGGTGAAAAACAGGGGCATGAACTCAGTACTATTCGATTATATAATTTAAAAAATACGTCGCTTTTGTCTGAGCTAACATATAGATGTCCAAGATGTAATGCTCCATTGTTCGAAGAAGAGAAATCTCGTCGGCAATGGTGTTGTCATTCAGGAGAATATAACGTTCAGAATTTTCTCCCATTAAACGAAGAATTTTATTCAAATTCAGCTTTTTTAAATAGACCACGCGCTTACAATAATATTTTTGCATTTTCGGCATTAGGTGTTTCCCATGGTTACCATCATCCAGAAGGTATATCTTTTCTAAAAATTCAAGGACGTATTTACCACCGTATATTTGATTTGTCTTACAATGAAAGTCCTAATAATATTAATTTTTACATAAATGACAGTAGCGAAAGAGAGAGTTTAGCTGGCGAATTAAGTTTAGATAAAACGGTAGTTCGAATGATTACAGGGTTCATGCACACAGTTAATCCATACATAAAATGTTTTAGAAGGTTAAGTTTAGAGGTATCATCAGAAGCTTTCTTGAAGTTCGAAAGAACTACACGTACGACTCACGGTAACATCCTCGGAGATCAACCTATTGGTCAAGAAATTGCTGCAATTATTAGTACAGACCGCGAAGAATTTTCTCCACGCTGTATTGTAGTCAAAAAGATAGCAGACGGTAGGCCTCGAACAATAGATATAATGGATTCCTTATACGAGACTTTCCAGTATCCTCTCTTATATCCTCACGGAAATACTGGTTGGCATCCAGATATGAGAGATAATAAGGGCAATAAGCTTAATCAGGTTAAATATGTCCGTTGTTTACTTTTATCAGAATCGCGATTTAGCATATTTGGTCGGTTATCTGAAGAGTGGTTAGTCGATATGTTTTGTAGAGTTTTAGAAGAACGCTTGCGGTTTTTGAAAAATAGCCAAACAAAACAACAAAACAGGCTAAGAGTAGCTCCAC
Organism: Pectinophora gossypiella; assembly: GCF_024362695.1. Classification (NCBI taxonomy): domain Eukaryota; kingdom Metazoa; phylum Arthropoda; class Insecta; order Lepidoptera; family Gelechiidae; genus Pectinophora; species Pectinophora gossypiella. The sequence continues at coordinate 689,744 of NW_026063243.1, forward strand.
TCCAAGAATTAATTAATGACGAGTTTATTTTAGGAGAAGGTGGAGTAGAACCTGGTAAAATTTATTTACCTAGCTCATTCACAGGGGGTCCACGGTACATGAAAAAGAAATACCTGGATGCTATAGCAATGGTAAACAGGTTAGGTCCACCATCATATTTTTTAACTTTAACATGTAACCCCAACTGGCCTGAAATAAAAAATTCAACATTATCAGGTCGATCAAAAGACCCCCTTACTTGTGCTCGAGTTTTCAACTTAAAACTCGGAGAGTTATTAAAAGATTTAAAATCGGGTAAATGGTTCGGAAAAATTGTTTATATAATGCATGTTATAGAGTTCCAAAAAAGAGGACTACCACATGCGCATATTGCTTTTAGAGTGGAAGGTGGTGGACCAGTAGAAAGTCTGGATATTGATAAGTTTGTTCGAGCTACCATACCCGATCCAGCACAAACTTTATTATACAAAGTTGTCATGGATCACATGATACACGGTCCATGCGGCCCTCCTTACCGAACTAATTTGCCGTGTTGGAATAGTGAGAAAAAAAACTGTTTAAAATATTTTCCAAAAAAAGAAACACCAGTCACCTTCAGTGACGATAGAGGTTTTATACATTTACGTCGCAATAGTAAAAATCAGGCGATTATTAAATATCGCGGCAGAGACGTAATAGTTAATGATTTGTGGGTCGTTCCTTATAATCCTGCTCTTCTCCTAAAATATGATGCTCACATAAATTTAGAAGTGTCCACACAGCGTGCTATAATTAAGTATTTATTTAAATATATGACAAAAGGACCTGATGAAGCCCGTATTGCCGTTGTTGATGAAGAACATCGTGAGGATGAAATCGAACAATATGTCACTAAGCGATATATTAGTTCTAGCGAAGCAGCGTGGCGTGTTCTCGAATTTGATATTGTAGCTAGGAACCCTACGGTAAAAATGTTAACAGTACATTTGCCCGATCAAAATTCGGTATTTTTTAAGCCTGGCCACGCGAACGAGGCAGTTAATAATGCAGGTTCAGATCTTTTAGACTATTTCAGTAGGCCTTTAACTGAGGAGTTTGATCGGGTATCCTACTTAGACTTTTTTGAAAATTATAACATTCATGCGAAAGATCCATGTTTAAAGACAGTTCAGGCGGTGCAAATGCAAAACGGCAAATTTCTTACGCGGAGAATGCGGGGTGAGCTCGTCGCGCGTCTATTTTGGGTCGCGCCGAACAGAGGTGAACAGTTCTTTTTAAGACTTCTTTTAAGTGTTTACCCTTGTCGTAGTTTCGCGGATTTACTTCAAATTGGAGGTCCAAATTGCACAACTTTTCAAGAAGCTGCCAAATTCGTAGGACTTGCGGACGACGCAGTCGAATATGAACGGGCTATGGAAGAAGCTTCCACTTTTTTAACCGGACCACGACTTCGTAGCTTTTTTGTAACGCTGGCTGTTAATGGTGCCTCAGTGGCGTCACTGTGGAACACGTATAAACGTCAATTGGCCGAAGATTTCCTTTACAGGGTGCCAGATGACGAAGAAAACGCGTTTAACATGTGCCTCATTCAAATAGATAGAATGCTACGCAGACACGGAACTTCGTTAATAGAACAAGGTTTGCCGGAAGTAGTTTATAGGTCAACGGAGTTGGATAGGGAACGCACTGAATATGATTTAGATAGTTTGAAATCATACGTAGAAGAGTGGTTGCCACAGTTATCTCCCGATCAACGTGCCGTATTCGATTACGTGGAAAAGCTTTGCGTTGATAGTGTTTACCGAGAATCCAACAACTGTGCGATTTTTATCGATGGTCCCGCCGGCACCGGGAAAACGCTTTTATTGAAGGTCATAACTGCATACATCCGCGGTAACCTTAAAGGTATAGTTTTAACCTGTGCATCGTCTGCAATTGCTGCTCAAAATTACACAAACGGAATGACGGCTCATTCCTTGTTTAGATTTCCTTTACATCTATTAGATGATAGCGGATACTGGAACATCTCAAATGGTACTCAAAGAGCTGAATTGATTTATAATTCTAATCTCATTGTGTATGATGAGGCGCCGATGGCTCATAAATACCTTATAAATTTATTAAATAGATCATTACAGGATTTGATGAGGTCAGACAAAATTTTTGGTTCTAAAATAATTATTTTTGCAGGAGATTTTCGTCAAATTCCTCCTGTAGTCCCAGAAGCACGAACGAATTTTGATATATTAAACGCGTCACTAAAAACTTCACCTATTTGGAAACAATTGAAAAAATTTAGTTTGGTAACTTCACAGAGATGTAAGGATGACGCACAGTATGCAGAATTTCTTTTAAAACTGGGTTCAAATTTATTACCTACTCTTAGGTTAGAAACAAATAATAATGATTTGCAATTAGTCGAACTTGAATCCATTGATTATGTTACTGAATTAGAAGATTTAATTGATTTTGTATTCCCAGAAGTTACCCTTACTGAGCCAGGCGTATGCTCCTTCAGAGCGATTCTATGCACCCGTAACGATGCAGTTAGAGAAATTAATGCCGTTATTTTAGACAAACTACCAGGAGAAGTATTACATTTTTATGCCATAGACAAAGTTTTAAGCGACAACGCTGATCAAGTATATTTTAGTCCCGAATTTTTACATACACTTCGACCACAAGGTGTTCCAGATTTCGACTTACAATTAAAATTAGAATGTGTTTGTGTAATCACGCGTAATCTTAGTTTCGCGGACGGCTTAGTAAATGGCACCAAAGTAATAGTTGTTGAAACATCTCCATATATTATTAAAGTTCGGAAACAAGGTGAACTAGGAGATTATTTGATCCCTCGAATTCTTTTTAAAGCGCCTATAGAACATAACAGCCCTTACGAGATGTGTCGCCGTCAATTCCCATTGCAGGTGTGTTATGCAATGACTATTCACAAGAGCCAGGGTCAAACGATTAGTCGCGTTGGGGTCGATCTTAGATCTGATATGTTTAGTCACGGTCAACTGTATGTAGCTTTAGGTCGCGTTCGCGAAAGACGTGACATAAAAGTACTACTACCCAGGCACCGAATCGAAAATGACCAACCTTTCTCGAATAACGTTATCATATCAGAACTTTTAAGTTTAACGTAACTTTATTTAGGGTGGCACTTCTTGAAAAGACTGAACAGTTCATCTCTGTTATTAAGCTTATTGGGTTTTTTTAGATCGGTTAAATCATGTGCTGAAATTATCGTTTATTGCGAATTTTTAATTATTATTTATATTCATTCTATCTTGTTTTTTCTTCTTTTCGTATAATTTAACGATAGAACTGACTTTAACAAGCTTGCACTCGATTTGATAATGGTTACATTGAATTTCAAAGCTAGGTTTACCATTTTATTAGTCACAATCACTGAATTAAAATGTGTGTTAATCAATTGGCAATGTGTGCATGCCCTTCCCAGCCGTTAACGCTGTGGAGGCTCATCTTTAGGGGACGAGAGAACGGGCGTGAAGGGAACTGGCAGGATGAACACTTGGCTGCGGGTGCGACCGGTGCATGGGAGTGAAGTGGAGCTGGCTGGAAGATGGAGGCAGGTATCACTCGATTGCTTTAGCTGAGTTCCACTCAGATCAAGTAAGCTGTCATATGGATGAATGTCGCAGGTTGGAATGATCCGGAGTAGAACTGTCGGTGTCGTTCCCATCGTCGTAGGCATTTTCGGTGGATTTTGTAGGTCGATCAACAATGGTTGCGTGAGTTTTAGCTGTCAAGCTGCTATGCCGTGCTAGCCGATTCTTGCGATCTGGGATACAAGGGATGGACGTATCCTGTGGAATGATCGTGTCAGTGAAGGTTTGAATGTCGCTTAGGACTGGAAAGGAGGGAGTACGGAAACTGTAATCAGTATTCAGGATCTCGCTGTACATGGACAATGTTTAGTTTAGGTGTATTAAAGTGGTAATTGTTCGAAGTTATTTGAAAAGAATTCTGTTTCAGTGTTTAAGCGCTAAAACTGTTTGTTTTTTGTGAGCAAACGTATGATTTATTGATGTTCATTTTTTACTTTATAACGCTAACGCCTTACAAATAATATTGTTACCAAATTTAAGTGCGTATATAAACAATAAATTAATACTAAAATATTTCGATGAAGACACCAATAATGTTTATTGATACATTTTTCTCCTAAGTGCTACTTTCTCAACTTAAAGCAATAAGTTATGCAGTAATTATACTTCTACAAGTATATTTAAACAAATCATCATTCAAAAGTATTTTACCCAATACCTAACTTACATTAAGTAAAATTAATCTTTGTCATTATAGTCACTTATTTTTTTATCATTCACTAAGCAGTAACCAAAATATATTTACTAAAATAATAAAAAAAAAATACGATATTCATGGTAAGTTGGATTAGCTACTTTATAACACAAACGACTTGATATTTTCATGCATTAATTCAGGAAAATAAAATTGTATAATGAAAAATAAGTTTTTATAACCGATTAAATTTGTGTAATGTGTAGTGTATACATTTTAATGTATTTAACATTTGCAAATTATATTGATTTGTAATAAATATAAGTTCCATTAAAATTGTACTAAAGAATATTTTATACTAGCGTATATTAGTAACTTAAGTTAGAATTAAGTAAACAAAAAAATATACGCCTTAAATAATAAATATAAGGAAGAAAGGAAACTACCCGGATGCCTGTTTACTCATCATCAAGGAAACTTTAAGAAATAACATTACTACAAATGTCTGCTCGAGGAAATATTCAAAAACTTAAACAAATGCCAAGCTGGAAATCGATTAATGAGTACACATAAACGCTACATAGTGAAACTCGTGTGTCATGTAATGGAACGGACAGAATAAAGAATATGTGTTATGGTACGTTGAATCAGTACAGTAAAATATTATACATTAGCATTCAATGGTGTATGAATGGTCATCGTCATTGTGTCAGCAAAGACGCTTCATCAATTGCACAGATTTGTGGCTACAAATATATAAATGAAAAGTATTATTTAGAACATTATTTATTGTGTTGTGGAATAAAATAGGTCAATAATTACCTGTATCCGGCAGTGACGAACAATTTCATTCATAAACATGGGTAAATATGACGACTGTCAGATGGGCTAAACATGAAAAAAGTCCTTAAACCAAATCCCATTGTTTCGCTATTGTGTTTGAAAATCTAAGCCGCAGGAGGATATTAAGTACGATCATGCTTTACCTTTAATGGTGTATGTAAAAATAATAAAGCCTATAATCAACAATGAATGTTCTATACCATTCTAAGCAAATTCAAAAACAAATTTGATCATGTTAATTTCTGGCCTCCCACAAGCGGGTCTCACCAGTATTGACAGAAGAATGATCACTCATCGATACAAAAACATACATAAAGTAATTAATACATGTATACAGGCTAAATAAAGTGAAATTGCTAGAAAATACCTACTACTTGGAAAAACAATAATTGGAGAAGAAAGCACTACCTAACAACGTGAAACTTTGATATTCAAATTTTCAAATCAAATATGGCTAAAACAAAAAAAAATACTTAAAAATTTAAAGGTAAAAGAAAACACCTTTAGTTAAAAAAATAGAAAGCGAGTCATATTTTATATATTCTGGTAAAATTGTTTAGTTTTAAATGTTACCAAATACACCAAATGTTATTAGAAATGAAAGTAACTGCATATAGTTTAATTCATATGTGTACAGTCATAACCAACATACTACCTACGTTTTATTTTTTAAGTCTACATTCGTTATTTATTTACTTATAATGACGCAAATAACAAACAACTATGCTTGTTATTAATTTGCATACACCTACAGTAAATCCAACTTACCATGAATATACAATGATAATATAATATACATAGTAAGTGCAGAATAAAAACTTAGGGATTACATGGTTTTATGTTTTCCGGTGGATCTGGTTAGAGCTATGTCACGCTAAATAGTATTCTTTGCATTTCTTCTTACAATACTTTTCAATAGAACACTGTTTCGCATGAGACGGTTCCTCAAAAAACATAATATCGTGTATGAGCTAAACTAAAACTTAGGTTTTATATGGTTTTATGTTTTCCAGTGGATCTGGTTAGAGCTATGTCACGCTAAATGGTGTTTTTTGCATTTCTTCTTACAATACTTTTCAATAGAACACTGTTTCGCATGAGACGGTTCCTCAAAAAACATAATATCGTGTATGAGCTAAACTAAAAACTAGGGTTTTACATGGTTTTATATTTTCCAGAGGATCTGGTTAGAGCTATGTCACGCTAAATTGTGTTCTTTGCATTTCTGCTTACAATACTTTTCAATAGAACACTGTTTCGCATGAGACGGTTTCTCAAAAAACATAATATCGTGTATGAGCTAAACTAAAACTTAGGGTTTTACATGGTTTTATATTTTCCAGTGGATCTGGTTAGAGCTATGTCATGCTAAATAGTGTTTTTTGCATTTCTTCTTACAATACTTTTCAATAGAACACTGTTTCGCATGAGACGGTTCCTCAAAAAACATAATATCGTGTATGAACTAAACAAAAACTTAGGGTTTTACATGGTTTTATGTTTTCCAGTGGATCTGGTTAGAGCTATGTCACGCTAAATTGTGTTCTTTGCGTTTCTTCTTGCAATACTTTTCAATAGAACACTGTTTCGCATGAGACGGTTCCTCAAAAAACATAATATCGTGTATGAACTAAACAAAAACTTAGGGTTTTACATGGTTTTATGTTTTCCAGTGGATCTGGTTAGAGCTATGTCACGCTAAATGGTGTTTTTTGCATTTCTTTTTACAATACTTTTCAATATAACACTGTTTCGCAAGAGACGGTTCCTCAAAAAACATAATATCGTGTATGAGCTAAACTAAAACTTAGGGTTTTACATGGTTTTATGTTTTCCAGTGGATCTGGTTAGAGCTATGTCACGCTAAATTGTGTTCTTTGCATTTCTTCTTACAATACTTTTCAATAGAACACTGTTTCGCATGACACGGTTCCTCAAAAAACATAATATCGTGTATGAGCTAAACAAAAACTTAGGGTTTTACATGGTTTTATGTTTTCCAGTGGATCTGGTTAGAGCTATGTCACGCTAAATTGTGTTCTTTGCGTTTCTTCTTGCAATACTTTTCAATAGAACACTGTTTCGCATGAGACGGTTCCTCAAAAAACATAATATCGTGTATGAACTAAACAAAAACTTAGGGTTTTACATGGTTTTATGTTTTCCAGTGGATCTGGTTAGAGCTATGTCACGCTAAATTGTGTTCTTTGCGTTTCTTCTTGCAATACTTTTCAATAGAACACTGTTTCGCATGAGACGGTTCCTCAAAAAACATAATATCGTGTATGAACTAAACTAAAACTTAGGGTTTTACATGGTTTTATGTTTTCCAGTGGATCTGGTTAGAGCTATGTCACGCTAAATTGTGTTCTTTGCATTTCTTCTTACAATACTTTTCAATAGAACACTGTTTCGCATGACACGGTTCCTCAAAAAACATAATATCGTGTATGAGCTAAACAAAAACTTAGGGTTTTACATGGTTTTATGTTTTCCAGTGGATCTGGTTAGAGCTATGTCACGCTAAATTGTGTTCTTTGCATTTCTTCTTGCAATACTTTTCAATAGAACACTGTTTCGCATGACACGGTTCCTCAAAAAACATAATATCGTGTATGAACTAAACAAAAACTTAGGGTTTTACATGGTTTTATGTTTTCCAGTGGATCTGGTTAGAGCTATGTCACGCTAAATGGTGTTTTTTGCATTTCTTTTTACAATACTTTTCAATATAACACTGTTTCGCATGAGACGGTTCCTCAAAAAACATAATATCGTGTATGAGCTAAACTAAAACTTAGGGTTTTACATGGTTTTATATTTTCCAGTGGATCTGGTTAGAGCTATGTCACGCTAAATTGTGTTCTTTGCATTTCTCCTTACAATACTTTTCAATAGAACACTGTTTCGCATGAGACGGTTTCTCAAAAAACATAATATCGTGTATGAGCTAAACTAAAACTTAGGGTTTTACATGGTTTTATATTTTCCAGTGGATCTGGTTAGAGCTATGTCATGCTAAATAGTGTTTTTTGCATTTCTTCTTACAATACTTTTCAATAGAACACTGTTTCGCATGAGACGGTTCCTCAAAAAACATAATATCGTGTATGAACTAAACAAAAACTTAGGGTTTTACATGGTTTTATGTTTTCCAGTGGATCTGGTTAGAGCCATGTCACGCTAAATTGTGTTCTTTGCATTTCTCCTTACAATACTTTTCAATAGAACACTGTTTCGCATGAGACGGTTCCTCAAAAAACATAATATCATGTATGAGCTAAACTAAAACTTAGGGTTTTACATGGTTTTATGTTTTCCAGTGGATCTGGTTAGAGCTATGTCACGCTAAATTGTGTTCTTTGCGTTTCTTCTTGCAATACTTTTCAATAGAACACTGTTTCGCATGAGACGGTTCCTCAAAAAACATAATATCGTGTATGAACTAAACTAAAACTTAGGGTTTTACATGGATTTATGTTTTCCAGTGGATCTGGTTAGAGCTATGTCACGCTAAATTGTGTTCTTTGCATTTCTTCTTACAATACTTTTCAATAGAACACTGTTTCGCATGACACGGTTCCTCAAAAAACATAATATCGTGTATGAGCTAAACAAAAACTTAGGGTTTTACATGGTTTTATGTTTTCCAGTGGATCTGGTTAGAGCTATGTCACGCTAAATGGTGTTCTTTGCATTTCTTCTTACAATACTTTTCAATAGAACACTGTTTCGCATGAGACGGTTCCTCAAAAAACATAATATCGTGTATGATCTAAACAAAAACTTAGGTTTTATAAGGTATTATTATGTTTTCCAGTGGATCTGGTTAGAGCTATGTCACGCTAAATTGTGTTCTTTGCATTTCTTACAATACTTTTCAATAGAACACTGTTTCGCATGAGACGGTTCCTCAAAAAACATAATATCGTGTATGAGCTAAACTAAGACTTAGGTTTTACATGGTTTTATGTTTTCCAGTGGATCTGGTTAGAGCTATGTCACGCTAAATTGTGTTCTTTGCGTTTCTTCTTGCAATACTTTTCAATATAACACTGTTTCGCATGAGACGGTTCCTCAAAAAACATAATATCGTGTATGAACTAAACTAAAACTTAGGGTTTTACATGGTTTTATGTTTTCCAGTGGATCTGGTTAGAGCTATGTCACGCTAAATTGTGTTCTTTGCATTTCTTCTTACAATACTTTTCAATAGAACACTGTTTCGCATGACACGGTTCCTCAAAAAACATAATATCGTGTATGAGCTAAACAAAAACTTAGGGTTTTACATGGTTTTATGTTTTCCAGTGGATCTGGTTAGAGCTATGTCACGCTAAATGGTGTTTTTTGCATTTTTTTTTTACAATACTTTTCAATATAACACTGTTTCGCATGAGACGGTTCCTCAAAAAACATAATATCGTGTATGAACTAAACTAAAACTTAGGGTTTTACATGGTTTTATGTTTTCCAGTGGATCTGGTTAGAGCTATGTCACGCTAAATGGTGTTTTCTGTATTTCTTCTTGCAATACTTTTCAATAGAACACTGTTTCGCATGAGACGGTTCCTCAAAAAACATAATATCGTGTATGAGCTAAACAAAAACTTAGGGTTTTACATGATTTTATGTTTTCCAGTGGATCTGGTTAGAGCTATGTCACGCTAAATTGTGTTCTTTGCATTTCTTCTTGCAATACTTTTCAATAGAACACTGTTTCGCATGACACGGTTCCTCAAAAAACATAATATCGTGTATGAGCTAAACTAAAACTTAGGTTTTATATTGTTTTATGTTTTCCAGTGGATCTGGTTAGAGCCATGTCACGCTAAATAGCATTCTTGTCATTTCTTCTTTCCATCCTTTATATTATATTAAATAATATTTCATACGGTATTATTTCGTTCTTTAATTTAATGTGTTTTTAGTGCTTCTGAATGTGATTTTGTTTTAAATGCTTAGCTTATTAGCATTCATCAGTATCCAAGAATTCATCATACCACTGCTAATTAATAAACAAACAACGGTTTTAGCGTTTAAATGCCGAAAAAACACCTGCCTGTTCATTTATTACTTGTTTCATTAAACAGGAATTTGCATATCGATCGTTTTCAATTAACTTCGAACAGTTACAACTGCACGTAAACTGAGCATGTAGTCTATCTACAGCAAGATCGTGACCGCTGACTGCAGCTCTCCTTCTCCCTCCATTTCACTCCCAATCGACATTTTCACCTTTGCTGATATGATTACTCCACAGGATACCTCCATCCCCTGCATACCTGGTCGCTAGATTCGGCTGGCACGTCATATCGGTTTGACAGCCAACTCACGTAACTATTGTTGATCGATCCACAGTCCACTGAAGTGCCTACGATGAAGGGAACAACATGGACAGTTCTACTCCGAATTACTCCAACCCATGCGATGTTCATCCATGCGACAACCCACCTGATCTGAGTGGAACTTAACTGAAGCAAGAGAGTGATGCCTAATTCCATCTGCCAACTAGCTCCACTTCTCTCCCGTGCACCAGTCGCACCCACACCGACGTGTTCATCTTGCCAGTTTTCCTCACACCCGTCCACTTGTCTCTTGAAGATTGGCGTCCACAACACCAACGGTTGGTTAGGTCATGCAAGCATTGTTACAATTGATAAAAACACATATTTTCATTTAGTGAATGTGATAACCTGTACTAATAATTTGGTCAACTTAGCGATGATAACTCAATGTAAGTATTAACAAACTCGGTACGTGTTTGTTATTGTCAATAATATCTTTAAATTATACAACTCGCTTATGTTTGACAATTACTGAGTAATTGCTTTGCTTATTGCATGCTAATTGCTGAAAATTGCTTTTTATTTTAAATTCCTTAGCTAAAAATTGCTTTTTCTTTCACATTTCTCTGCTTATTGAATGACTATTGCTAACTCATTAGATAGAACCTACTTCTCATATAAGTAGGTGGATGCGGCCTCGATTAGCGGGGGAACCACATGAAAAAAAGCGAGCTACTGGGTGTACCTCCTGGGTAGTTTGGAAATCACCTAATATATATATGTATATATTTATAAATAAAAGTTAATATATATAAATTAACATTATTTTTTTTTAACAGGAAATGCACAATGCTAAAAACTGCGTAGGAGATTTTAATACAATAGTACTACCAAGCCTGATGTTGGCCGCTATTTCAATGAATGCAGCAGTGTCACAGCTAGCAATCAAAAGTAACAAGATATTGAGGTACGTTAAATGACGATCACGACCACTTTGGCAAAAACGTATCGCTATAGACTAAAGAAAAAAAATAATATATATTTTATTTACAGGAAATGCAGATGGCAATAAACTGTGTAGGAGTTTATGATTGCAATAGAATAAAATCGACCAAGCCTGAAGTCAGCAGCCCCTTCAATGAATGCAGCAGTGTGACAGCCAGCAATCAAAAGTTACAAGATATCGAGGTACGTTTCATGACGACCACGACTATTTTGGCAAAAACGTATCGCTATAGACTAAGGAAAAAAAATATATATATTTTATTTACAGGAAATGCAGATGGCAATAAACTGTGTAGGAGTTTATGATTGCAATAGAATAAAATCGACCAAGCCTGAAGTCAGCAGCCCCTTCAATGAATGCAGCAGTGTGACAGCCAACAATCAAAAGTTACAAGATATCGAGGTACGTTTCATGACGACCACGATTATTTTGGCAAAAACGTATCGCTATCGACTAAGGAAAATAAATTATATATTTTATTTACAGGAAATGCAGAAGGCAAAAAACTGCGTAGGAGATCATTAATACAAAAGTATTATATAAACCAAACCTGATGTTGCCAGCTCCTTCAATGAATGCAGCAGTGTGACAGCCAGCAATCAAAAGTAACAAGATATCGAGGTACGTTACATGACGACCACAACTATTTTGGCAAAAACGTATTGCTATCGACTAAGGAAAATAAATTACATATAATATTTAATTATATATTTTATTTACAGGAAATGCAGAAGGCAAAAAACTGCGTAGGAGATCATTAATACAATAGTATTATATATAAACCAAGCCTGATGTTGGCCGCTCATTCAAAGAATGCAGCAGTGTGACAGCCAGCAATCAAAAGTAACAAGATGTCGAGGTACGTTACATGACGATCACGACCACTTTGACATAAACGTATCGCTATAGACTAAGGAAAAAAAATGTAATATACAGGGTGTTAGTGACATCGTAACGAAAACTTTGAGGGATGATTGAGACCATGATTATGAGATGATATCAAGTGGAATTTTCCGTCGCAAAAGTATGGAACAGAAAATAACTTAAAAAAAAAACAAAAATTTTCATGAATTTTCCGACTGAAAATTCCACTTGATTTCAACTCAGAATTATGGTCTGAATCATCCTCCTCAGTATTTGTTACGGTGTCACTAACACCCTTACCTACTTGTATGGCTACAGTATGTACTTGTGCGGGGTGTAAGTGACATCGTACCGAATACAGAGGGGGATGATTCACCTGATTATTCTGAGTTAATATCAAGTGGAATTTTTCATTGCAAAAGTATAGAATTGAAAATAATTTAAAATAACTAAAAAAAAAATCATGAATTTTGCGACGGAAAATTCCACTTGATATGAACTCAGAATCATGGTCTGAATCATCCCCATCAGTATTCGTTACAATGTCACTAACACCCTGTATATTTTATTCACAGGAAATGCAGAGTGCAATAAACTGTGTAGGAGATTATGATTGCAATAGAATAAAATCGACCAAGCCTGAAGTTCTTCAATGCACGCAGCAGTGTGACATCCAGCAATCAAAAGTTACAAGATATCGAGGTACGTTTCATGACGACTACGACTATTTTGGCAAAGACGTATCGCTATCGACCAAGGAAAAGAAATTATATATAATATTTAATTATATATAATATTTAATATGTATTTTATTTATAGGAAATGCAGAAGGCAAAAAACTGCGTAGGAGATTATTAATACAATAGTATTATATCAACCAAGCCTGATGTCGGTAGCTTCTTCAATGAATGCAGCAGTGTGACAGCCAGCAATCAATAGTGATAGTGACAAGAATCTAGGTACGTTACATGACGACCACGACCACTTTGGCAAAAACGTATCGCTATCGACTAAGAAAAGGATATTATATCTATACGTTATTATAAATAAATTAATATTATTTTATTTTTAACAGGAAATACAGAAGGCAAAGAAGCAGATGTCATCAAAGAAGATCTTTGTTCCTGCAATGTTTCCGCAGACGATACATCCAACAGAGCGAAGTCGAAGGAAAAGACTCGGAAAAAAGAGCCCACCACCATATGGGAACAATGCAAGGGAGAGAGAGAATATAATTTTATATTTTTATTTTTTGATGACATAAAATAAACCAACAATATCCTACACATTTTTTTTATTTCTTTTTGTGTCTGTCTTAATAGTTATTATTACAAATCTGTGATGCGAAACAAACTATACGAAAACGTCAATCCACGTACAACGCCCGCGAAGCTGCTTTAGCAGCGAGCGCACTTAGCACCATCTAGTTATTTTATTATTATTATTATATTATATATAGCTACAAACCCATGTACCTATTGACTGACTGACTGACTGACATAGTTGTTCTCCCAGAAGGAGCGTCGGGGGGTGAAAATGATGTATGGGGGGTGTGATCTGGACCTTCCGGTGAGTATGGGAAAACTTCCAGATCTTGGAAAACTGCTCCGCATCAGGGAGACACCCTACAGTCTGGCGCAACTATTATACCTGGATCAATTTTTTTTTCGCAAAACCTATTTAAATCTTGGTCAAATTCAATCGCCGGTGAAAAAAAATCAAAATGGCGGAAAAACAAGATGGCCGCCATACAAAATTTTGTTTTTCTAGAAAATGTCTCGGAGGCAAAAACAATGTATTGGGGTGTAATCGGAATGTCATGTTGAGTATGTAAATACTTCTTGATCTTCAGAAACTGCTCCGCATCAGGGAGACACCCTACGGCCTGGAAAAACTATAAAACCTGGAGCAATTTTTATTTCGCGAAACATATTTAAATCTTGGTCAAATCCAATCCCCGGTGAAAAAAAACCAAAATGGCGGAAAAACAAGATGGCCGCCATACAAAATTTTCGTTTTTCCTGAAAATGCCTCGAGGGTAAAAATGATGTATAGGAATATGATCGGACCGTCATGTCGAGTATGAAAATATGTCTTGGTTTCCGATAGCTGCTCCGCATCAGGGAGACACCCTACGGCCTGGCGAAACTATCACATCTGGAACAATTTTTTTTTCGCACAACGTAATTAAACCTTGGTCAAATTTTGTCGCCGTTGAAAAAAAATCAAAATGGCAGAAAATCAAGATGGCCGCCATACAAAATTTTCGTTTTACTCGAAAATGCCTCGGGGGTGAATATGATGTAAGAGGGATGCGATCAAAATGTGATGTTGAGTATAGAAATTTTTCCCGACCTTCAAAAACTGCTCCGCATCAGGGCAGCACCCTACGGCCTGGGAAAACTATCGCACCTGGAACGATTCTTTTTTCACGAAACCTATTTAAATCTTGGTCAAATTCTATTGTCGGTGAAAAAAAAACAAAATGGTGGAAAAACAAGATGGCCGCCATACAAAATTTCGTTTTTCCAGAAAATGTCTCGGAGGTAAAAAATATGTATGGGGGTGTGATCAAAACGTCAAGCTGAGTATGGAAAAACTGTTCGATCTTGAAAAACTGCTCCGCATCAGGGAGACACCCTACGGCCTGGCAAAACTATAAAACCTGGAGCAATTTTTATTTCGCGAAACATATTTAAATCTTGGTCAAATCCAATCCTTGGTGAAAAAAAACCAAAATGGCGGAAAAACAAGATGGCCGCCATACAAAATTTTCGTTTTTCCTGAAAATGCATCGAGGGTAAAAATGATGTATAGGGATATGATCGGATCGTCATGTTGAGTACGGGTATACTTCCAGGTTTTCGAAAACTGCTCCGCATCAGGGAGACACCCTACGGCCTGGCAAAACTATAAAACCTGGAGCAATAATTTTTTCACGAAACCTATTTAAATCTTAGTCAAATCCATTCGCCGGTGAAAAAAAAAACAAAATGGCGGAAAAACAAGATGGCCGCCATACAAAATTTTCGTTTTTCCCGAAAATGCCTCGGGGGTAAAAACTGTGAATGGGAGTATAATCGGAGTGTCTTGTCGAGTACGAAAAATGTTCTCAATCTTTGAAAACTGCTCCGCATCAGGGAGACACCCTACGGCGTGGCGAAACTATCGCACCTGGAACAATTCTTTTTTCGCTCAAAGTATTTAAACCTTGGTCAAATTTTATCACCGGTGAAAAAAAATCAAAATGGCGGAAAATCAAGATGGCCGCCATACAAAATTTTCGTTTTTCTCGAAAATGCCTCGGGGGTGAATATGATGTAAAAAGGATGTGATCAAAATGTCATGTATGGAAATGCTTCCCGACCTTCAAAAACTGCTCCGCATCAAGGAGACACCCTAAGGCCTGGCGAAACTATCGCACCTGGAACATTTTTGTTTTCACAAAACCTATTTAAATCTTGGTCAAAATTTATCGGCGGTGAAAAAAAAACAAAATTGCCGAAAAACAAGATGGCCGCCATATAAATTTTTGTTTTCCCAGAAAATGTCTCGGGAGTAAAAATTATGTATACGGGTGTGATCGGATCGTCATCTTGGAAAACAGCTCCGCATCAGGGAGACACCCTACGGCCTGGCAAAACTATAAAACCTAGAGCAATATTTTTTTCACGAAACCTATTTAATTCTTGGTCAAATTCAATCACCGTTGAAAAAAAATCAAAATGGCGGAAAAACAAGATGGCCGCCATACAAAATTTCTTTTTTCAAGAATATGTCTCGGAGGTAAAAATGATGTATGGGAGGTGTGGTCGAAACGTCAAGCCGAGTATGGAAAAACTGTTCGATCTTGAAAAACTGCTCCGCATCAGGGAGACACCCTACGGCCTAGCCAAACTATCGCACCTAGAACATTATTTTTTCCACCAAGCTTTTTAAAATCTTGGTCAAATCCATTCCCCGCTGAAAAAAAAAACAAAATGGCGGAAAAACAAGATGGCCGCCATACCAAATTTTCGTTTTTCCCGAAAATGCCTCGGGGGTAAAAATGATGTATGAGGAATGTGATCGAAACATCATGTTGAGTATGGAAATACTTTTCGATCTTCAAAAGCTGCTCCGCATCAGGGAGACACCCTACAGCCTGGCGAAACTATCGCACCTGGAACTTTTTTGTTTTCACGAAGCCTATTAAAGTCTTGGTCAAATTTTATCGCCAATGAAAAAAAACAAAATGGCCGAAAAACAAGATGGCCGCCATACAAAATTTTGTTTTTCCAGAAAATGTCTCGGGGCTAAAAATTATGTATGGGGGTGTGATCAGAACGTCTTGTTGAGTATGGAAATACTTCTCGATCTTCAAAAACTGCTCCGCATCAGGGAGACACCCTACGGCCTGGCAAAACTATAAGACCTGGAGCAAATTTTCTTTCAAGAAATCTATTTAAATCTTGGTCAAATTCAATCACCGTTGTAAAAAATTAAAATGGCGGAAAAACAAGATGGCCGCCATACAAATTTTTAGTTTTTCCTTAAAATGCCTCTAAGATAAAAATTATGTATGAGGGTTTTGATCGGAACGTCATGTAGAGTACGGGTATACTTCCAGGTTTTCGAAAACTGCTCCGCATCAGGGCGGCACCCTACGGCCTGGCGAAACTATCGCACCTGGAACATTTTTTTTTCCACCAAACCTATTAAAATCTTGGTCAAATTTTATCACCGGTAATAAAAAAACAAAATGGCCGAAAACCAAGATGGCCGCCATATAAATTTTTGCTTTTCCAGAAAATGTCTCGGGTGTGAAAATGATGTATAGGGGTGTGATCGGATCGTCATCTTGGAAAACTGCTCCGCATCAGGGAGACACCCTACGGCCTGGCAAAACTATCGCACCTGGAACTTTTTTGATTTCACGAGACCTATTTAAGTCTTGGTCAAATTCTATCGCGGTAAAAAAATGGCGGGAAAACAAAACACGCGAGCAGCTTGCTGCGAGCGAATCACGCGACATCTAGTTATAATATATATAGCTACAAACCCACTGACTGACTCACTGACATAATTGTTCTCCCAGAAGGAGCATCGGGGGGTAAAAGTGATGTATCGGGGGTGTGATCTGGACCTTCCGGTGAGTATGGGAAAACTTCCAGATCCTGGAAAACTGCTCCGCATCAGGGAGACACCCTACAGTCTGGTGCAACTATTATACCTGGATCAATTTTTTTTTCGCAAAACCTATTTAAATCTTGGTCAAATCCAATCCCGTGAAAAAAAATCAAAATGGCGGAAAAACAAGATGGCCGCCATACAAAATTTTGTTTTTCCAGAAAATGTCTCGGGGGTAAAAATTGTTTATGGGGGTGTGATCTGGACCTCCCGGAGAGTATAGGAAAACTTCTAGATTTTGAAAAACTGCTCCGCATCAGGGAGACACCCTACGGCCTGGCAAAACTATCGCACCTAGAACGATTATTTTTTCACAAAACCTATTTAAATCTTGGTCAAATTCTATCGTGAGTGAAAAAAAATCAAAATGGCGGAAAAACAAGATGGCCGCCATACAAATTTTTCGTTTTTCCTCAAAATGCCTCGGGGGTAAAAATGATGTATAGGAATGTGATCGGAACGTCATGTCGAGTATGAAAATATGTCTGGGTTTTCGATAGCTGCTCCGCATCAGGGAAACACCCTACGGCCTGGCGAAACTATCGCACCTGGGACTTTTTTGTTTTCACGAAACCTTTTTAAATCTTGGTCAAATTTTATCACCGGTGAAAAAAAAACAAAATGGCGGAAAAACAAGATGGCCGCCATACAAAATTTTGTTTTTCTAGAAAATGTCTCAGAGGTAAAAAATATGTATAGGGATGTGATCGGAACGTCATCTTTGAAAACTGCTCCGCATCAGGGGTTACCCTACGGCCTGTCAAAACTATAGCACCCAGAACTTGTTTGATTTCACGAGACCTATTTAAGTCTTGGTCAAATTCTATCGCCGGTGAAAAAAAAACAAAATGGCCGAAAAACAAGATGGCCGCCATATAAATTTTTGTTTTTACAGAAAATGTCTCGGGTGTAAAAATGATGTATAGGGGTGTGATCGGAACGTCATCTTGGAAAACTGCTCCGCATCAGGGAGACACCCTACGGCCTGGCAAAACTATAGCACCTAGAACTTTTTTGATTTCACGAAAACAAGATGGCCGCCATACAAAGCTTCGAACTAATACAGGACACGCGAGCAGCTTGCTGCGAGCGAACCACGCGAAATCTAGTATTTTTATAAAACCGGAATCCATGACGTGTCAATGTGAACTTTCCTTTTTGGTTACACAAGAATTCAAATTCTTCTTCACTCATAGTAGAATTTCAAAAAAAATGTTAATGTGGAAAACACAAACACGAGAAACGAGGACAAACTAATGACTACTATAAGTGTTATTGCAAAGCAATAATTTCCTCACTGCTAACAGCGACAAAGGTAATGCGTAAAATTATATTTCAAAAGTACCCACATTATGGACCTCAAATTTTGTTTATACTAATGCGTTTCGTTTTTGCATACAAAAACTATTTATTACAATTACAAAAGAAAGTAAACTATAATAACTATATAATATTTCAAAAGTACCCACATTATGGACCTCAAATTTTGTCTATACTAATGCGTTTCGTTTTTGCATACAAAAACTACACTTCTCATCAAAAAAATCGAAACACTTCCGTTTTCATTGTTTCTGTCCGAATTTAACACAAAAAAGAATTCATACGATGAAAAAAAATACATAAATGTATAGCTGGCAGTTTGGCCATTACAGTAATAAGCGAAAATTCTAAATTCAAAATTAGAATTTCATTTGTTTATCTTATAAACGAAATGAATCACTGTTTTGAGACAAATGTGTATTTAGGGTTGAGTACATTTAGCGTTTAAAAACTAAAAATTGGCGCCTATCCTTAAACTTTTTGTTTTTTATTTCAATACTGTGACTTTGGGACGTCTGAAAAAAGGTTTTTTTTCTAAAACGTATGGATACTTCGCCCACAGAAGCCGCCCAAGTTGTGGCATTGCTGGATTCTGGCCTTAGTCAGCGTGTTGTGGCTGCAAGACTGCATCTAAGCCTGTCATCTGTTCATAGAGTCTATAAACGTTATCGGGAGACTGGTTTGTTCACGCGCCGGCGCCGTTCAGGATCTGGCAGGAATCGGGTCACTTCTGAGCGAGATGATCGATTTATTGTAACAACTTCTTTAAGAAATCGACGCCTTAACGCTTTTCAACTGCAGCAGCGGCTTCGTGTTGTACGAAGGGTGGCTGTAAGTGACTCTACAATTAGAAGAAGGTTGAAGGATCGTGGACTGGTACCGCATAAGCCAGCAAATGGGCCGAAATTAACTGCAGACCATCGAAGAGCGCGCCTTAACTTTGCACGTGAGCACCTAAATTGGTCATACCTACAGTGGAGCAAAGTTCTCTTTTCTGATGAGTGTAAAATTATGCTGTATGGTAACGACGGAAGGAACAAGGTCTACAGAAGAGACGGAGAACGCTATGCACAATGCTGCATTGAAGAAAAGGTCAGCTATGGTGGCGGTTCGTGGACGGTTTGGGGAGGAATCAGCGCCGACGGTAAGACAAAGCTTGCTTTCGTGTCTGGGCCACGTCTGCCTGCACTAAACTGTCATCGGTACGTCGAAGAGTGTCTCGAGCCTCATGTGATGCCCTATGCACATTTTATTGGCAACGGCTTCATATTCATGCACGACAATGCTAGGGCTCACACCGCGGGCGTCGTAAGAGATTATCTTAACGAAGTCGATATCTCTATTATGGAATGGCCAGCAAGAAGCCCGGACATGAATCCCATTGAACATCTGTGGGATGAATTAAAGAGACGAATTCGAGCAAGAGATCCTGCCCCAGAAACACTTAGCCAGCTGCAAGATGCAATCCAAGAGGAATGGGACAATATACCACAGCATGTGATCGTGACTCTCATCCGATCGATGAAGAACCGTATGGAAGCAGTAATTAGAGCTCGGGGAGGGAATACAAGTTATTAAATAAACGTTTTTTAGCTTTTTTTTTCATTTACGTGTGTTGTTTTATCCATTTCCTTTATACTCCATACGGAATAAAAATGACTCATTTAACAAAATACGAAACCTATGAAAAATTCATTTAAATTTAGAACATTAACATTAAGATTTGATAAGCTCATATTACTCACTATTAAACGACATTTAACGTTTATTCCTAAATGTACACATTTTTCTGATAATCCTGACAAAACGTAAACTTGCGAGGTGTTTCGATTTTTTTGATGAGAAGTGTATTTATTACAATTACAAAAGAAAGACCTTACATTACAACAATTTATGAACAAAATTATTTATCTGCGACTTCGATTATTCAAATAAAACTCATATACCTTTTGTTACACAATAAGATAATTTTACATTGTGAACTGAAAGTGTAGTGATGATACTTTCTAATATTATTTAATTTTCTAATAAACCAATTTTGATTACATCTAATTTATTTTTTTATTTATAACCCAATATATACCTATAGATAGATAAAACACGACATATACATGAACATGAAAGCGATTTCTTCCAGAAAACTTATCTTCGTATATTTGACATTTCGGGAACTTGACATTTTGGTAATTTGACATTACGGGTAACTTGACATTTTGGGAACTTGACTTTTCGGGAACTTGACATTTTGGTAATTTGACATTACGGATAACTTGACATTTTGAACCACTTGACATTTTGGGAATTTGACATTATGGACTGAAAGGCTCCAGTCCTGCCAGCGGACCAGTCTCTCCCACGCGCCTCCCATGAATGGCGCGCTAGGAGGGATGAACTTCCAGGTGATGAAGCGAGCGGAGGCTTCTTGTTATATAGCCTCCTCGACGGCGTGCTTCATCTCGACGTCCGCGCTGCGCAGGTTGGTGCCCTGGTCTGACCAGAGCTCGGTGGGGCACCTGCGGCGACCTATGAAGCGCCGCAGTGCCATTACTGCAGAGTCGGTGCTGAGGCTTCCGGCGAGTTCCAGGTGCACTGCCCGGGTGGTTAGGCATGTGAAGAGGACTCCGTACCTTTTCTGATGTGCGCGACCCACGGTGACTGTCATGGGCCCAAAGTAGTCAAGCCCCGTGTAGGTGAAGGGCCGCTGGTGATGGGCTAGACGGCTCTTTGGATGGTTGCCCGTCGACGGTTGCGCTGGCGTAGCACGACGGATGCGGCAGACCTGGCATTTCTTCAGTTCGTTGCGTACGGCGTGGTGGAGGCGCAACACCCAATAGTGTTGTCGCACCTCATTTGCAGTTGTTTCAAAACCGCCGTGGTGCAATTGCGTGTGCACCCACGTGATGTACAGCCGCGTCCATCGGTGGTCTCCATCCAGGATGACGGGCTCCCGTTGTTCTGTTGTAATGTCGGCGGCGGCGGCGACCCTCGAGCGCAGATGTACCAGTCCCTCTTCGTTAATCATAATCGACAGTTGCTTGAGTCGACTGTCGGCAGGTAGGGGCTTCTTTCTTCTTATAGCTTCTAGCTCCGCGCTAAAAGCCTCTTCCTGCACGGCGCGTATCCATAGTTGCCGTGCGCGATGCAAATATCGTGCCGCGCGAGGCACGATCTTTCTCTGCTGGCGCGGCGTATGTTTGTGTCCTGTTCCTCGTCCCGTTTCTCTGTGCGGTACGCACGCCTGTATCTTCTTCCATATCGGGTCTTCCTCCGCACGTTTCGCGGTGCGTTTTCTAGTGGCGGCGCACCTTTCTCTTCCTTTTAGTTTTTCTATAAATTGTAGAACACGCGCCGTGACACGCAGTAGCTTCGCCTATGATGAAAAGCGCGTTATGTCGGGTAGCGCTTTCCCCGTTTTTTCTGTGGCGGTCGTCGCGTGCACCCTCTTCTCGTTCGTGTTTTCAATAGTCTCTGAGGTGTCCTCCGCGGGCCAGGTGTCTTCTGGTTGGTACAGGAAAGGCGGGCCGTGGAACCAACGATGCTCGGAGGCGAAGTCTTTCGGCGTTCCTCGTATGGCGTTGTCGGCCGGGTTGTCTCTCGTCGATACCCAACGCCACTCGTTTGTCTTCGACTCCTCTGCTATCTCGGCGACTCGATGAGCTAAGAAGGGCTTGTAGGCTCGTGGTCCCGTTCGCAACCATGATAGGATGGTCCTAGAGTCGCTCCAGAAGTAACGACGCGCAGGTGTCGTGGTCCTCTTGCACTGTGCGGGCTAGGCGGCAGCCCATTACGGCCGCTTGGAGCTCCAGTCGTGGTATCGATGTCATCTTGCTGATAGGCGCCACTCTCTCTTTGCCGGCGATGAGCGAAATGTGTATCAGCCCGTCCTCGTCGACGACCCGCCAGTATACCACAGCGGCGTAGGCAGAGCTGCTTGCGGACACGAAGGTGTGTAGCAGCGAGGTACGGCCAGTTGTGAGAGGTGCCGCGCATGCTCCGTCCATTTCTTCAATGCTTCTGCTTCGGGGGTAGGCAGCGCATCGTCCCATCCTATTCCGGAGCGCCAGGTGTCTTGAATGATGCGCTTCGCTTGTATAGTCACGGGTGTGGCAATTCCCAGCGGGTCGTAGAGTGACATCGTCGTACTTAACGCTTCCCTCTTCGTAGGCACGCGGTCGCCGTGAAGTATGTCGGTGGGTATCCGGGCTTCATTCATGTTGAATGACAGCGTCGTCGACGAAGACGGTCACTGTTGCTGAAAATGTACCCCCGGCAGAACCTACAGCATTGGACGAGGACATTTTGGAAATTTTAGGAGAAGACCCATCTACCGAGATTAAGTACGCGAGCGACATTCGTACAGAACTAGCTAGTCGCTTCAAACATACAGCTCAAGAAGGCCTGAAAAAAGACGATAGAAGATAGTACCCGATTCCTACCAATTGTTTACATATCAGCGCCCCTCAGGTTAACCCCGAGATTAAGGCCGCTCTCCCAGAATCCGCACAAAAACGCGACAAGGGCATTGAAGCTAAGCAAAAAAACAAATGGCATGTGCCATTTCATGCCTCAGTGATGTGATCAACACACAAATTAACTCGAAGGACAAAAATAATGAAATGCTCCAAAAACTTATGGACCTAAGCCGCATACTCTGCGATATTCAACACGGCGATTCGGCGACCAGGAGGAATTTCATACTATCAATACTTAAAAAAGATATGAAGGAGCATCTCTCCAATAGGAAAATTATCTACCTTTTACCTTTTTATTTGGCGAAAATCTGTCGGAAACCATTAAGTCTGCTAAGGCTGTGACAAAATCTGGTGTTGAACTAAAATTTGACGCAGCAGGCGCTAAAAATACAGCAAAAAGGACAAACACATCTGCTCCAAAATCTTTAAACCGCAAGGCTCCGGCGTCGGCACGCAGGCCATCAGGCGCGAATTACCGGAGCCGCGAGCCTGCAGCTCCACGAGCGCACCCGGCTACCTACTACCGTATGCCGTGGCAGCCTCCGGCCCCGCCGCACGCGCCGCCGCACCCAGCGCCGGCAGCTCCACCAGCGCCACAACGACGCCGCGACTAGACACAGTTAAGTACGCAGGCCGTCTGGCAAATTATTATAAACAGTGGGCTAATATTACAGATGACCACACAATCCTTTCCTGGATCGCTGGCTACAAAATAGTATTCTCATTGCTACAGAATAAAACCACGGTTGAAGTTTACTGACTGATTTATTAGGCTTCTACCCACAAGTGCCTTTACTTTTAAAACTGTATACATGTATCTACCTACATTACACATTCCCCCAACAATTATAAAAATACCCTGTGCTTGTTCTTATTCCTTACATGGGCTCTCCTCGCCCGGGCCGATGCGTCTGGCGGTAGAGACGTTCGCGGTTCTGGTTCCTTCACAACTTCCGACGCATTCTCAAATTCTGGGATTCTCTTAAAATGCATAAATGGTTTTGTCATAATTTTAATTATCATAATCCTTTTTGCATAACGTTTTTAAGCATAATAGTACTTTCCCATAATAACATCTAAGAATACTGGTTTGTTAGGTATAACTTATTTTTGGACTAATATTTGTTGGTATAAATTTGATTCGCATATAAATAGGTATCCATAATTCTTTTTTAGAATAATAGTGTTTTGTCATAATTTTTACAAGGCATAACAGTAGGTTAGTAGAGTGCGGCGGGGGTGGCCCTTGGGCCACGCCTACGCCGCCAGCATGTTTATCTTACACACAAAAAGTATACTGAATGATGACCAACAGCATGAAATAGAGTCAAAAAATATAAAAAGTCACAATCATGAACCAAATTGCAGCCTAGGAAAAAATAAGTTTCGGAAATGTTCAAAGTTGTGCCAAAGCTTTTCTCATTCGGAGTACAGTTTTTATGCTTATAATAATTATGCTTATATATCATTATTGCCATTAATTATTATGCTTATAGTAGTTATGAGTTTCAAATTTATGCTTAAAAAGTTATGACAAATTAATACTATGCGTAACTAATAATAGGAGAAGTAACATTATGCCATGGTAAATCTATACTTATAATAAATCTGTAGAGAGGTCAATTCTGTACATTAAATATATTTTCAAAATAACTATCAGGGGGTGATAAGTGATCGATACTGATGCCAAAAATGCAATCAGTAAAATTTTTGTCTGTCTGTCTGTATGTTCCTTATAGAAACAAAAACTACTGGACGGATTTTAATGAAACTTGGTACAATTATTCTTCACACTCCTGGGCAGGTTATAGTATACTTTTCATCACGCTACAATCAATAGGAGCAGAGTAGTGAAGGGAAATTTTTGGAAAACGGGAGAAGTTACTCCATTTTTTAAGCTTCCGTCACGTGAGCAGCCTTAATGGTTAAAGTTACATAAAAATCATGTATGACGGAAATATCTAAATATATAAAAGGAGAAACTGACTAACTGACATATCAACGCACAGCCTAAACGGCTAAACGTAGGCACTTGAAATTTGAAAGGAACGTAGCTTAGTTACCATAAAGGTGCACTAAGAAAGGAATTCCCGAAATTCCCACAGGAACGGGAATTAGCGGGAAAATCCTTTTGCATGAAAAATCTAAACCACTCAAGTTAGACGTTTGAAATTTAGCATGCAGGTATCTTAGACACCGTAGAGGTGCACTAAGAAAGGAATTCCCGAAATTCCCACAGGAACGGGAATTAGCGGGAAAATCCTTTTGTATGAAAAATCTAAACCACTCAAGTTAGACGTTTGAAATTTGGCATGCAGATACCTTAGATACCGTAAAGGTGCACTAAGAAAGGAATTCCCGAAATTCCCACGGGAACGGGAATTTGCGGGAAAATCCTTTTGTATGAAAAATCTATACCACTCAAGTTAGACGTTTGAAATTTGGCATGCAGGTACCTTCGGAACCGAGGAGGTACATTAAGAAAGGAATTCCCGAAATTCCCACGAGAACGGGAATTAGCGGGAAAATCCTTTTGTATGAAAAATCTAAACCATTCAAGTTAGATGTTTGAAATTTGGCATGCTACCATAGGTATCGTAGAGGTGCACTACGAAAGGAATTTCCGAAATTCCCACAGGAACGGGAATTAGCGGGAAAATCCTTTTGTATGAAAAATCTAAACCACTCAAGTTAGACTTTTGAAATTTGGCATGCTGGTACCATAGGTATCGTAGAGGTGCATTAAGAAAGGAATTCCCAAAATTCTCACGGAAACGGGAATTAGCGAGAAAATCCTTTTGTATGAAAAATCTAAACCACTCAAGTTAGACGTTTGAAATTTGGCATGCAGGTACCTTAGATACCATGGAGGTGCACTATTCTTAGTGCACCTCCACGTGCACCACGTGCATTTTGTATGAAAAATCTAAACCACTCAAGTTAGACGTTTGAAGGAAGTAGTAAACTTAAAGCTTAGTTGCAACAGGATATTACAAAATTGCCACGGGAACGGTAGTTAGCGGGAAAAAACATTTGTATGAAAAAATCAAATCTAAATAAAAGGAGAAACTGACTCACTCAGTGACTGACATATCAACGCATATCCTGAACGGCTAAACGTAGGCATTTGAAATTTGGAAGGGACGTAGCTTAGGTACCGTAGAGGTGCACTAAGAAAGGAATTCCCGGAATTCCCACGGGAACGGAAATTAGCGGGAAAATCCTTTTGTATGAAAAATCTAAACCGCTTAAGTTAGACGCTTGAAATTTGGCATGCAGGTACCTTAGTTAACTTAAAGCTTAGTTGCAACAGGATATTGCAAAATTCCTACGGAAACGGGAGTTAGCGGGAAAAAAACATTTGTATGAAAAAATCGAAACCGCGTAAGATAGATGTTTTCAATTCAATTCAATTAAATAATTTATTGCATTCCATGTAGTACAATGGGGTGTTACATAGGCATAGGAACTAAAACATGGACCCTGTAGGGCACAGCAACGTTGAAGGGAAGAGAGGAAGAGTGTATTAAAATTAAAACTCAATGAACAATCAATTAAAAAAAAAAAAACAATTCAATCAATTGTTTCAATCTAGCATGCATGCATACCTTAGTAAATATAAAGTTTATTTATGGCTGTATTTTGAAAAATGGGAGTTATTGGGAAAAAAATTGTATGAAAAAATCTAAACTGCATAAGTTAGATGCTTGAAATTTGATATGCACTCCCACACACACAAAGATCTCTCTTTTATAACACGCCACGCGGACGAAGTCGCGGGCAAAAGCTAGTTATTACATAAACTTTTATGCGTTAAAATAGAGAACCTCAAATTCTTCTGCGGAATCCATCTCAATCCCTTTTGGGTTACCTTGAAACTCGTCCGTATCGCCAGCCGCCTCTGCGTCATCCTTCTCACCGTGACCGTCAGTCCCCTCGGTCTCTCCTACTAAAGGCTGCGTGCTCGTTCGTGACAACGAGTAGCGATTTGCCCCTCGAAGTGGGACAAGTTGGTCGTGATGTCTACGCCATTTGATACCATTTCCCATATTAATTTTACATGAAACTGGACCCGTTACGTCTGATATGATGCCCTCCGCCCACTTGTCCCCTTTCTTAGTATAGTCCCGAGCGAGCACGGTTTCGCCCACAGCGAGGCGGATGTGGCGACCGCCGACGGCCGCCACCTGTCTGTCTTGTGCCGCGCGAACCACGGCCCCGCTGTCCGGCCGCAACGCATCCAACCTGCCCCGCAGGCGGCGGCCCAACAACGCGACCACGGGTGGATCACCAATCGTAACGTGCTCGCAATTTCTGTATTGAAATAAAAACCTATATAAGGCGGCTAGTACGTCCTCTTTCTCATAAATCGCCCTTTTAATGGCTTTTTTTACAGTTTTCACAGCGTTCTCCGCCTCGCCGTTACCTTGGGGCCTATACGGTGCCGATGTTGAATGTCTTATTATATTTTTTATACAATGCTGTTCAAATTCTTCAGAGAAGAATGGCGGGCCATTATCTGTGACTAATTGTGATGGGATACCAAGACGGGAAAATAATGATCGTAACGCCGTAATAGTGGCACCTGCTGTCGTACTTGTCATCTCAATTGTCTCAATCCACTTTGTATCAGCGTCTACTACGATTAAATATCTTTTTGCCGGTGCAATCAAAAAAATCGGCGTGTAGCCGTTGCCATGGATGGAGCGGGAACTCCCACGGGTGCAGCGGGGAACGCGCGGGCGCGTCGCGCACCGACCTACACGCGTCGCAAGCGCGACATGTCTCTTCTATGTCGCTATCGATATTAGGCCAATAAACGTAATTTCGAGCGATGTTATTCATTTTATTCATGTCTAAGTGTCCACTATGGATTTCCTTTAAAATTTCCGTTCGTAGGGTTGGGGGAATGACCACTCTATATTTATATATTATACATCCCCTATCTGTGAACAAGTCCATTTTACGGGCAAAATATACCTTTTCCTCATCACAAGAAGGAGATGCCGGCCAACCAAACATGATATAGCCTAGTATTCTAGAGAGAATGGCATCTCGTTGGGTCTCTTTAATAACCTCGTTAAAATCTATAGGAATCGTTTCCTTTACATAGTACAAATTTTAATAATCTAATTGAGGGGTGGGCGGCCGCTCATGTGGCAGCGGCAGTCGCGATAGACTATCAGCCGGACCGTTATCAGCTGATTTGACAAATTCGATTGTAAAGTCGTACCCTGCCAGCCGCGCATCCCAACGTTGTAATCGACTAGCCGCCGTCTGTGGAATACCTTTTTCCCCCAGTATATACGTCAGCGGCTTGTGGTCTGAGCGCAAGATGAACCGCCTACCAAAGAGGTATTGATGATGTTTGTTAATACCGTAATAAATTGCTAAAGCCTCTTTATCTAGCTGGCTATAGTTGCGCTCAGCGTCGTTGAGCGTGCGCGAGGCGCAGCTGACGGGCCGCTCGCTACCATCGTCATACCGGTGCGCCAACACCGCGCCTACTCCGTACGTGCTACTATCCACGAACAACACGAGCGGCCTCCCCTCTACGTAATGGGCCAGTACTTTATCGCTTAACATCGCCTTTTTTGCGTCTTCGAAAGCCTTCGCACAACGCGAATCCCAAACCCACTTTATGTCCTTTCTTAAAAGATTATGTAATGGGTGTAGCAGTGAACTTAAATTAATAATAAATTTACCATAGTAATTAAGTAGGCCAAGAAAGCCTTTTAATTGCGTGACGTTCGTAGGTGTAGGTATATTGGCAATCGCGTCGAGCTTCACCGGATCGGGATGTAAGCCCTTTTTATCAATAATACTGAAACAAAAGATTTTAGCTACCTATAGGAAGGTAGTGTAAATAGAAAGGTTGTTAAGAAAATACATATATGTTTCAGAAATTTATAAAGTGGTGTTTACCTGAAGGCCACAGCTAGATGTTATAGACCGGTGAGCATGAGACAAAGAAAACTGCCTTTGAATTTGTACAATGTATAATTTTAAATATACAGATTTAATTAACCATAGATAGGTAAAAACCCTATGGAGGGAGACAGGTCGCGCTTTGGTCCGTCAGGTTAAATTGACATTCCGTAACAACCATGGGATATCACTATTGTTTTAAAACACTGTCCGTACACCTGTAGGCACCTCACTTACTCGAGGACCTCCGACTATCAGGCCTACCTGAAGCGTTCCGGAATACCGTACAGGTGATGAGTTGAGGCCGGCTCAGGCCAGGGCGTGCTGGACGATGGCGGCGCAGCGGGCAAACTGTTACGCAGCTGGCGGGCTGCACGTCCACCGGTCAACCACGCAGTCCTTCACCGGGCCTTATCCGGAGTGTTGACAACAGGAGAGGCGCGGCACATTCACATGCGCGCCGCACAAAGGAAAGCTTCGACGTGCAAACAACCAAGGCAAGCTCCGCCGTAATGAAGCTTGAAATAACTTGCAAACGCAGAAGAAAACAGTAGCAATCTTCATTCACAAAATTTGTTGAAATAGTCTGATCCAATCATAAACTTCTTAGACAATAGCATGTCACAACCATTGAAACTTCTTCATTCTTAAAATAGAACTTAAAAACGTTAGAAAACTTTAAAACCCCATCTGCAACAAGGAATGGCAATGATTAGCATGTGGTTCAGCTGACAGCGTGGCAATGCAACTCACGAGTGTAAAACAAAGAAAATAACTTACAGGTTCATCCGGGATAGTTGGGCATCGCTCGGATGAAACCTAAACCCACCCACTGGACCTTCGGCGATGGGATTTCAGTGATGTTGCTGAAAACAAAGGACCTCGAGGTTATCACCAAGTTGGTGCAAAAATATGCACGAAGAATGGCGAGGACTTACCATCTCGGTTAAGTTGTTTATTTAAATTGAGACATCGGCTCTTGATGTCGCCGATAAATCGTGGCTTTTAATTTGCCCACATT
Source organism: Pectinophora gossypiella (assembly GCF_024362695.1). Lineage (NCBI taxonomy): Eukaryota > Metazoa > Arthropoda > Insecta > Lepidoptera > Gelechiidae > Pectinophora > Pectinophora gossypiella. The sequence continues at coordinate 719,903 of NW_026063243.1, forward strand.
ATAGTTACGGCAGTGGAGTCTCCGGCGCTCTCGCGACGTCCCCACTTTCCAAAAACCTGTCTCTCAGCTCAGCCAGCCGTCAGTCTGACACACGAACCAACAATGTTGCCAACCAAAATAAAAATCTAGCAAACCATAGATTCGTTATCGATTCACTGACAACAAACGATCGATTTGTTTGATCCAAATTAATCCAAAACTAAACCAAAAATATAATATAATTTAGAATAAATGTTGCAGATAATTTAAATATTAATTTAGAAAAAAAAGAAAATTATTAAAATGTTCGGGCCCATCGATAACCCTGCAGCGCCATCTGTGATGTCCTGCGGGTAAAATATAAAAACAACGTTATATCGCCAAAAACCACAAGATGTCGCTACAAGGCTCGTTGGTCCGAAATGCTTCGTTACAATACCCCCCTACCCACGAGAGGTTTCGAACTGGGTGAGAAACACGGCTGCCCTCAGCCATAGAGCCTGGAGCGCACAACCAGTCTAAATTTTAACGATTTAAAAAAAAAATCTGCCTCAAAAGACAAGACAACTAAACATTAAAACACTGTGCCGGAATTCGAAGCCTAAATATGTGAGAGTAGCGCTGTGTTTCTTATTCTGTGGCAGTTACAATATATATCTGTCCTTTTCCCTCTTTCGTCCTGTGTCTTTTTTCACACCTGGTAGACGCTCGCTGTGGAACCACCGGTTATAAATACGGAGACGCGAGCGCCGCGCCTCATTGGCGTTTTGTTTCTCCGTCTGTGCAGTACACTGTCAAAGATATTTTTCGGTAAGTCGTCTTCAATTTATAACGGTTTTACCGTTCGGTAGTCTACTTCATAATTAATCTGTGATCTTTCTTTTCCTCAATGGATAATCGAAAGCGTAAAGCACCGGAAGAATCGAATCCGGAGAATCCAAAACGATTGTGTGATGTTATTAATAATTTAGTAACACAGGTGAACAATATTCAACATTTTTTAACGAATTTCGTCCAGCCTCAACAAGATCAGGTATCAGTTGATCAGGACCCTTCAGGTCTAGATTCACCATTTGATGACGTGTTAGATTTGAATGCTAGCGGGGATTTATTTCTCGAGGATGATCAGAATGCTAATTCTAATCAAATTGAAGTTGAAACGGGCACAGTTCCACCACCCGCTGCGGTGGTTTGTGATCAATTAATATCGAATCCTGACATGATGTGTACAGCTACACCTTCAACATCTTTTACTTTACCCGTTAATACTTTTGTAAAGGAACCCGCAGTTCCTAAATCTTTACCTGAACATGTTGAGAAACTGAAAAACATTCAACATTTTGAATCTGAAAACTGGTCGGAGGTTAGATATGCAGAAGTGCAGAAAAAATATTGCGCTACCCCCGGTTTTGTAGAATTAAAATGTAATGACGAATTTAAACCATTTGAAACATCCTTAAATTTAAATTATACGGAACGTGGTTTTGCTGCCATTTCTCTTGCATTACTGCAACAAAATGAGACGTTGGAACAAGTGATCCGGGAGTTTGTTTCTTGGCTAGGTTCCGTGGAAATTACCGATACTAAAGCGGTAGAAACTAAGATAAACGAACTTTTTGCGCAAAGTGAATACCAGAAGATTTCTAGTGATCTTCTTCAAATGACTTGCGGACACCGTGCTGACCTAGTGCAACAACGGAGAGAAATGTTATTGAAATCCGTTAAAAATAAATTTATAAAATCAAGTCTTCGCAATATACCACCATCTACTAATAATTTGTTTAAATGTGATGATCTATCATCTGCGATCCATAAAAATGGAGGTAGCAGTAAAATTTTTTGGCCTTCAAAAGATTCTCGCAAGAAATCTGTAAGCTTTGATTATTCTAAATCGAGTTCTGTGTCTGCGCAAGGCCAGAGTCAATATTTTCCACCGGCGCACGGTGGCACTTTTCCCATGCAGCCTGCGCAAGGCATGCCAGTTTTCCCCTTTAATAACTATTTAGCATCTCCGCAAGGAATGCCACCTAATAATGCTGGAATGATGGTAGGCGCCTTACACCAGCCTCGTAATCCTACTCATGGCAGGACTTTTCGTCCGAGAGGCGTTCGCTTAACGCTGGAAAACCGTTCCAATGCAAGACAATATTCCGACTCTCGCAGAGACGGACGTAACAAAAGACAATTCTGACTTCAAGGCTGGTCAACTCCGTGCTTATCCAGACAGGTGGGTGTTGTTAGGAGCGAACAAATCAATTCTAAACATAATTCAAGGTTATCGCATCCCATTCAGGCAAAGACCACCACTACACTTGCCTCAATTAATCAATCATCCGTTCCAAACTCCTTACTCAGAAGAAATGACGTCAACCTTACAAGAACTATTACAAAAGAAAGTTCTCGAGATTGTTCAACCAACACCGAGCTTTGTCTCACAAATGTTCCTAGTTCCGAAGGCAGACGGATCGCGACGACCTATATTCAACCTTCGAAATCTCAACGATTTTGTTTACGTAACCAAGTTCCGACTGGTAAACATGCAAAGGATTCCATCCTTTCTTCAAACAAGCGACTGGATGGCAAAAATCGATTTGTCCAATGCGTACTTTCATGTACCGATTGCTCCAGCGCACAGGTGCTTCCTACGTCTAATTTATCAAGAATCGTTGCTTCAAATGTGTTGCCTCCCGTTTGGACTAGCCACGGCACCAAAAACGTTTGCTTCATTGACCAACTGGATCGCTCAGATCTTAAGAAAGCAGGGTATACGTCTAATAGTTTACCTAGACGATTTTTTGATTGTGCACAGAGACAAAGAGATCCTCCGAAATCATGTTCAGTTTACTACCAATTTACTTGTCCACCTAGGTTGGACTATAAATTTCTCAAAATCGATTCTCGACCCTCTGCAGGTAATACAGTTCTTGGGAATAATGTGGGATCCAACTCGCAACCTCAAATGGTTACCAGAAGACAAGTCTCAAGTTTTGAGGCGAAAAATTTTGAATGTTTGGCAATCCGGGACAGCGAGTCAAAAAATAATGCAATCATTAATAGGTCTAATGAACTTCGCAAGTTTCTGCGTACCAAGAGGTCGCCTCAATTACAGAGCACTCTTAAGCTTCTGCCAAAGCCTCCCGGACAATCAAGAACCGTGTTCTGTCCCCTCACCGGCGATGAAAGAGCTACATTGGTGGCTACTAAACCTCCATCGCAAATCGAAGATTCATGCAAGTCCAGTGGCCCATTTTATAGCCACAGACGCGTCCGGCGACGGCTGGGGAGCACAGATCGACAATCTGACCATGAGCGGCACTTGGACCATATCCGAACTCTCCCTTCATTCCAATCTAAAGGAAATGTTAGTTGTCCTCAAAGTATTTCAAAGTCTGGCTCCATGCTTTCAAAGGACGACAGTGTCAATTCATTCCGACAATCGGACGACTTTGTCATACTTACGCAACGAAGGCGGGACAAAATCTCGTCCTCTACTAGATCTGACCCATCAGATATTCAATATTCTGGACCTCTACGACATAAGCCTAACGCTTCATCACCTCCCAGGTCGCTACAATATAGAAGCGGATCGATTATCGCGCCAAAAATCGGTCTCGGAATGGCACTTGTTGCCTCAGATAACTTCAAGGATCTTCCTGAAATGGGGCCTACCCGTAATAGACCTGTTCGCGTCACGAAAAGCACATGTCTTTCAGTGTTACGTGAGTCTCGATGTGACAGACAATCAAGCAGTATTCCACGACGCACTGAGTCGAGCATGGAATTATTCCCTCGCTTGGGTGTTCCCACCGCCCTTCCTTCTACCACGAGTTCTGTCTCACCTAAACAGTGGGCAAGGAATTTACCTCATAGTAGCCCCCAGGTGGGAGAAAGCCTTTTGGCGCCCAGACCTACGCAATCGGGCTCTTGCACCCCCATTCACTCTGTACAATTTGGAGAAAGTCCTAATAGATGCGACAACGAACCGGCCTCCTCCCAAAGTAGAAGAGATAACGTTGGAAGTGTGGAAATGTGGGGGTGGAATGAAGTAGTAAAGGATTGGACTGTTGATCAAATTGCCTTACTTCGATCTGGATGGCGAAATTCTTCGCTAAGGTCGTATCAGTCAGTATGGCGACGTTGGTCTCTTTGGGCGCAAGCTAATGGAGTCTCGGTAACTAATCCAGGTGGACCTGATGTCGCCAGGTATTTATGTGATCTTTTTCAAGTAGAAAACCTTGCTAGAAATACCATTTTATTACATAAATCTGTAGTGTCAACACTGTGTCACCCAAGTAATAACGAGAAATTAAGTTCACATCCCTTGGTTCATCAAGTAATTAAAGCTATTTCTAACAAAATTCCAAAGATGGAAAAAGCTCCAATCTGGGATATAGATTTATTATCATCTTGGCTGTCTAATAGTTACTGTGTTAATTTTGACCTTTATGAATGCTCAAAACGTACTGCGTGTATACTTTTATTATGTTCTGGAAGACGGGTTCATGATTTGACCCTACTATCTATCCACCCTGATAATTTCTCTATTACTGATGAACGGATTACCTTTTGGCCAAAATACGGCTCCAAGACTGATAATGCTGATCATAGACAATCTGGTTGGCAGTTGACGAAAAATCTGGACTCAACAGCGCTAGATCCCGTGTTCTGGATTAAATCATTGATTCGTCTTACTAAACCAAGAAGAGATAAGTGCGAACTCGATAGCTTGTGTCTAACGATATGTGGGCCTCCGAAAGCAGCTTCTAGAACAACTATCGCCAACTGGTTGAAAGTTTTGCTTACCGAAGCAGGCATCAAGGCAACACCGGGCAGTTTTCGTCCAGCAGTTGCATCCAAGAACTGGATACAGAATTTTCCTGTCGATGAAATATTGAGCAGAGGAAATTGGCGTTCACGTAATGTTTTCATGCAATTTTATAAAAGAATCATCTTGCCCGTGGAAAATAATTCATCTATAACTCGCCTGTTTTCTCCAATATAAGAGTGTGTTCAGTTCATGATTTTTGTAATTTACTATTTACCTACGTGAAGCATAGTTCAATTTATAATGTTATGTACCTGATTAAATATATAAAGTAAAGCATTTATACATGTCAATTTACTTCCTATAATTAGTAACTAGCTACCTAATTTTGTTATTAAATGTTATGTTATTGTTATTTTTGGTTATGCAAGAATAAACCACTTTTTTCATAATGTCACTTATTTCACCAATTCCTTGAATTCATACAATACATTTGTTTGTTGATATAATTATTTCTTTCTTTGTGTCATTCACACCAGGCGATAACAAACACGTCTCACATATTTAGGCTTCGAATTCCGGCACAGTGTTTTAATAGAAGCGTTTTAACTACCATAATATAAAAACCTGGTAGACGCTCGCTGTGGAACCACCGGTTATAAATACGGAGACGCGAGCGCCGCGCCTCATTGTGTTTCACATATCACCAGGCAGAAATAAAATGTTAGGCTTCGAATTGGCAAGTATTTTAATATGCGTTTTATTGGTAGTTAAAACGCTTCTAATTTATAAAAAAGAAAACGTAACGAAGCACAATCAACATCTACACAGCACAACCCTAAGCACAACAATTACCCCGACCTGTTATTCTTCGCCATTCATTAATCACCTTTCACTTCTTTCATATAGTAGCACCCAGTATCAATTTCACTGGATGTTACCCACATTCATAACCCTGATGAGCTGACGACTCTCATAGTGTCACTCGATACCCCAATTCTAAAGACAAAGACAAAAAACAAAATAACAGTTGCTAGTGGCTTATTTAAGGAGTCACTATCCGCTCCGTCGAAAAGGGAAAAAAAATAAACAAAGAGTAACCTAATAAGGTTCCCTATTTTTAATTTATCTATACTTATAATAAATCTGTAGAGAGGTCAATTCTGTACATTAAATATATTTTCAAAATAACTATCAGGGGGTGATAAGTGATCGATACTGATGCCAAAAATGTAATCAGTAAAATTTTTGTCTGTCTGTCTGTCTGTATGTTCCTTATAGAAACAAAAACTACTGGATGGATTTTAATGAAACTTGGTACAATTATTCTTCACACTCCTGGGCAGGTTATAGTATACTTTTCATCACGCTACAATCAATAGGAGCAGAGTAGTGAAGGGAAATTTTGGGAAAACGGGAGAAGTTACTCCATTTTTTAAGCTTCCGTCACGTGAGCAGCCTTAATGGTTAAAGTTACATAAAAATCATGTATGACGGAAATATCTAAATATATAAAAGGAGAAACTGACTAACTGACATATCAACGCACAGCCTAAACTGCTAAACGTAGGCACTTGAAATTTGGAAGGAACGTAGCTTAGTTACCATAAAGGTGCACTAAGAAAGGAATTCCCGAAATTCCCACAGGAACGGGAATTAGCGAGAAAATCCTTTTGTATGAAAAATAAAATAAAAATAAAATAATGTTTATTGTGATACACAGGTTTACATAACACAATTATAAAATAAAGTTTTCCATCACAAAAGGTAACAAGCTCAGCATATGCCGAGATGAAATATCTCGACGCTGGTTTTCAGCCTGCACCTATGTTGGTGAAAGCCGATAATCTATAGGATACTGATAAAGTACAATAAACGACGACAAAATAATAAAAAGCAACCAAAACACCAATAATAATACCAATACATGCGGAAAGTAAGTACAAACATCATTAAGGGCACTCTGCTGTCTTATTATTAGGTTTGTAACATCAAAACATGGAATAATTATCGTTGTGACAAAATACATACACTAGAATTAAAATAAGGAGAAAAAAAATAAAAAAATCTAATCATACATTTTTAAGGAGACATAGCCATCAGTAAGTAGGTAGGCACATAACCTGGAGGTCGAGGTTTTTAATTATTTACTTTTTGTTTAGACAGAAAGTGCTCCCGCGCACGTTTTTTAAATAAGGGTAGAGACATAGGTTCCCGTAGCGGAGGCGGTAGGTCATTCCATATTTTTGTAGCGGCGAATTTGAAACCTCCTCTGAAGTTAACCGTTCTATACTTTGGGACTACCAGACTAGTCTCTCGGTGGCGTCTCAGGCTTCGCGTTTGAACATCTCGTACCCATTTCAGCTTTTCATATAGGTATTTTGGAATTTCGAACTCGATAAGTTTCCGTACTGAAAGAGCCAAATGTAATTGTCTTCTCGACTGCATATTAAGAATATTCTTATTATTTAAATAAGGTGTGATATGCGCTCGTTTCGGGATTACGCAGCGAAAACGCATACAAGCATTTTGTACTCTCTGAATTGCTTTTTTAGTATATTCTGGAAGCCTTGGTCCGTATACTGTATCACAATAATTAAAATGTGATAGAATCAACGACTCAACAAGAGTAAATCTAACCTTTTCTGTTAAGTACTTCCTAATTCCATATAATACCTTTAGTCTATAGAAAGCATTTCGAATTTTAAGGTTGATATGTTCAGTGTAGAGTAGTTCACTGTCCATTAGTAAGCCCAGATTTTTAGTTTTTTCTACTCTAGCAATTGGTTCGGTTCCAACTTCCACACAGGGATTTTGGTCTATAGTTTTTTGACGTTGCACTTTACTACCCAGCACAATGTAATTGGACTTTGAGGGGTTTAAAACTAAAGAGTTTCGCATAGCCCAGTCCGAAACAGACTTTAGATCAGAATTTATTTTAGATTGTGCCTGTTTAAGATCCGCCGGAAGAAAAGAATAGTACAGCTGCGTGTCGTCTGCATATAAATGATATTTTGAATGTTTAAGGTTTGAGATTAGATCTGCCGTGTACATGACAAACAAGATGGGACTAAGTATAGATCCTTGAGGGGTACCTCTAGCTATGTTTTGGGTCTGCGATTTGATCTGCAATCCTTGATCTGTAGCGACCTCGACGTACTGTTGTCGGTTAGAGAGAAAAGAGCAGAACCACTCACATGCACTCCGAGATACTCCATAAAAAGACAACTTCTTGAGAAGAAGATTATGGTCAAGACAGTCAAAAGCTCTAGAAAAATCTAGAAGAACAAGAATACTAGCTTTCCCACCGTCAGACTCGGAAATGATATCGTCTGTTACCTTAGCCAGAGCTGTGGCTGTACCATATCCGTTACGAAATCCCGACTGCAATTGTGGAACCAAGTTGTTTGATTCCAGGTACTTAGTAAATTGTTCACACACGACTTTTTCAATAATTTTAGAAACAGTTGGTAGGATGCTAATAGGTCGTAGATCCTTAAATTCCTCGACTTTGTTGCCTTTGGGTATAGGCCTAACCTTCGCGATCTTCCATTCCTCCGGGAAGTGGTTTTGTTCAATCGACGCATTGGTAATAGCAGTGATTACGGGGAGGGTGTATTTTAAAGTCATACGGATCATGTCTATACTGATATTGTCGTGTCCACTTGCTTTTGTTTTTATATTGGAAATAATTTTAGAGACCTGTGACTCGGAGCAATGCAATATGTTAAATTCTTTATCTATATCTGTTCTGGTACTAAATGAGTTCAGTGTATCAGCATCGACATCAGAGCTAGCAGGAAGTTTCAGGAAAGAGTTATTGATTTTATCCGGGTCATTTAAATGTAGGGGGATACTTGGCGATCCTGTGTCCCCTAATGCCGAACATTTTTTTAAATAGCCCCACATAGATGTAGGTTTGTCCTTGTTGTTATTAATATAAAAACTGAAATAGGCAGCTTTTTCACGATCTAGTGCACCATTGGTGTAATTACGTAGACTTTTATAATAGGCCCGATGTACTTCACTCTTACTAGCATGTGCTCTACGCAAGGCGGAATCTCGTAATGACATCATAATTTTAATGTTGTCCGTAATCCATGGGTATGATTGGTTGTTGACTCGCATACGTTTTATTGGTGCATGTTTATCGAAAAGTGCAATAATAAGTTTGTTAAACAGAAGTACCCTATCATTTACACTCGTCAGTTGATTAATGTCATTCCACGGTGTGTTCGAGAGATCTGTTTCGAAGGTGTTTGTATCGATTTTATGTAAGGATCGAGTATGCACGTATTGTGATACTTGTTTAGGTTTATCTATGGCAAGTTCACCGACGATAATAGCGTGATCACTAACGACAGGATTGTGATGGACCCTTATAGTCTTAAATGTTTCGGGTGAGTCCGTTATAATAAGATCTATTATGGTTGCGGTTGTGTTGGTTATCCTAGTTGGCTCTTTCACTAGTTGTGTAAGGTTTTGCATAGATAAGAAAGAGGATAGTTTTTTTGTCTCATAATAATTCGTGTCCGATACATCGACATTAAAATCGCTTAATAAATATACATGGTTACAGTAGGAGAAGGTGGCGATTGATTCACCAAGAGCTTCGATAGCAGTGTTTACTTTGACCGCCTCTGTTCGATACGCTGTGCCAATTGCTATTCGCCCCGTTCCTTTTATATGCAGCTCCATCCACATTTGTTCCAAGGTGGACTCTGGATGTGGCTTGACTCGTGCCTGTAAATCGCGCCTTATGTAGAACCCAACTCCGCCACCCGTGGCATCATTGGGTCGTGGATTGATTTTAAGAATGTATCCAGGTATTAAAGGTGCGAACCTCTCTTCTCCGCGTTTCAGCCATGTCTCATTTAAGGCAAGAATGTCAGGTTTGTACTTGTCAAATAGTGCAACCAACTCATCGCGGCCAGTATTAAGAGAACTTACGTTATATAGTCCTAATGTAAACAGATGTTTTTTATTACGCACCATTCGATACTAACATATTTTGCGGATTGTATGTGATATGACGTTTCCTTCCGCGATAACCTGACCGACTCTCCAAGTCCCGTATGTACTGATCAAAAGCTGAAGAAGAAGTAAGTTTGTAATATATAGCAACTAGTAATTTTCTCAAGGATTCAATTTGACCTATACAGCAAAACCATAACAAACCCAAGAAACAACAGAAAACAACAATATTAAAGTAATAACAGTAAGCCAACATTAGTACTGGAATACAGATAAGAATAACATAGTGTACAAAGCCCATTTGAATACGAACATGTATTGAAATTCGTATGAAGTTACTATTTGATATTTGCGAAATCCACCCCAAAAACACTTTTAATATCTTGTTCACACTTTATGACATTTGGTTTCATGTTAGGGTTGTCCATGCGCTTTGCATAAATGCGACCATCTTTGATCCATACAAACTTCCAATCTGCAAATTTTCCTGCTTGACGAGCTTTCCAAAACAATATACGGTTTGTCTTAGTGAGACGTTCATTAATGTGAACTGCCTTATATTCATGTGGCGGGAGGCCGATATCAGCTGACGTGGTACCCCTACGGACGCGGGCGTTGCGCAGCAGGTCATCGCGAAGCGCGCGCCTCGCCAGCCGAACGACTACGGGCCGGGGGCGCGGCGGCAGCGATGCGTCGTCACCTGTGCCATTATTTGTTGGACGATATTTTGGACCCACTCGTTCGATACTAACCACATCTTTGTCTGCAAGGTTCACACCAATTTTTGATGCGATCGCCATGGCAATATGCATTGTGGATTCACTTTCCATTTCAGGCACGCCCGCTATTTCGACATCGTTTAGAAGAAGGGCTTGGTCTTTTTCATTTATTGTTATCTGGAGCTGGGTGACAGAGTCCTGTAGTTCGGTTATAATAGAGGATTTGTTTTGATTTGCCTTTAGCTCCGCTATCTGCGCATGTAAGTTAACATTTTCCTGTTCTAGTTGCTTGAGTCTGGAATTAGCTTTATCCATATATTTTGTCAAATCTTGTAATTGCGCCGACAAGAAATCCGTAGTAGCTGTAAACTCCTGCTTCAACTGTTGCATTCCATCGTTATACTCTCGTTTTAAATCTCTTGTTATATCCATCCTAACATTGTTCAGTTTCGAGTCTAACATCTCAGAGAGCTGGCCTAGGATGTTGTCAGATTTCTCCACTTGCGAAGTTGAGCCTTGATCCTCATCGTATGACATGTCTGCTACGGTGGTAGGCGAGATTTCAAAGTGTCTTCTCACCGGTGTATCGTCTTTCCTTGCCCGACGTGAAGAGATATTGCGACATGGTGGGCATCGATACGACTGAGCACACAAGGCGCCGCCCGTCGAGTTCAAATATTCAGACGTAATACCGACGCATAAATTGTGATAAATTCCTTTACAGGTTGTGCAAATGATTTTTTCGCTGTTCGTAATTCCCTTGGAACATGCTAGGCAATTCATTTTTAATCTCTAGTTAACAGTCGCCTCTATTCTCAAGATTAGAACTACAAGATAAATCCACAGAGAGAAAAACAAAAGTTCATAAAAAAAAAGAAGTTCCAAAAAGATCGCCGCTGCCAGGATTTGAACACCCGACCTGCGCAGTGCGAATCCGAGCAATATCAAACGCGCCAAACCGCGCGTGGTACTAGCAGTGAAATACACTATCTCTTGGAGTCCTATCCACGTATTCTGTAGGTATAGAGTAAGTTGTGTTATTGTACTCTTTTGTTCGCTCCTTCGCTCACTGCACTTGATGAATCACCGTTTTGTATCCAATAACCGACAATTTTCGAAGAAATATCCTGATTGTACTTGCGTTTTTGTAGTGTCCTTCCACCAGTTACCACCACTGGGTAGATTGTACTTTTTCGCACAATTAGGTATAAAATTTAAAGTATAAAACACACTTTTAGCGCTTATATTATTTAAAAATTCGAGAGAACGAAATTAACACGTCTAGCTTGTAACATAGCTATCGGCCGACCTCTCTAAACCACTCAAGTTAGACGTTTGAAATTTGGCAAGCAGGTACCTTAGATACCGTAGAGGTGCACTACGAAAGGAATTTCCGAAATTCCCACAGGAACGGGAATTAGCGGGAAAATCCTTTTGTATGAAAAATCTAAACCACTTAAGTAAGACGTTTGAAATTTGTCATGCAGGTACCTTAGATACCGTAGAGGTGCACTAAGAAAGGAATTCCCGAAATTCCCACGGGAACGGGAATTAGCGGGAAAATCCTTTTGTATGAAAAATCTATACCACTCAAGTTAGACGTTTGAAATTTGGCATGCAGGTACCTTAGGTACCGTGGAGGTTCATTAAGAAAGGAATTCCCGAAATTCTTACGAGAACGGGAATTAGCGGGAAAATCCTTTTGTATGAAAAATCTAAACCATTCAATTTAGATGTTTGAAATTTGTCATGCAGGTACCTTAGATACCGTAGAGGTGTACTAAGAAAGGAATTCCCGAAATTCCCACGGGAACGGGAATTAGCGGGAAAATCCTTTTGTATGAAAAATCTAAACCACTCAAGTTAGACGTTTGAAATTTGGCATGCAGGTACCACAGGTATCGTAGAGGTGCATTAAGAAATGAATTCCCAAAATTCTCACGGAAACGGGAATTAGCGGGAAAATCCTTTTGTATGAAAAATCTAAACCACTCAAGTTAGACGTTTGAAATTTGGCATGCAGGTACCTTAGATACCATGGAGGTGCACTAAGAAAGGACTTCCCGAAATTCCCACGAGAACGGGAATTAGCGGGAAAATCCTTTTGTATGAAAAATCTAAACCACTCAAGTTAGACGTTTGAAGGAAGTAGTAAACTTAAAGCTTAGTTGCAACAGGATATTACAAAATTCCCACGGGAACGGTAGTTAGCGGGAAAAAACATTTGTATGAAAAAATCAAATCTAAATAAAAGGAGAAACTGACTGACTCAGTGACTGACATATCAACGCATATCCTGAACGGCTAAACGTAGGCATTTGAAATTTGGAAGGGACGTAGCTTAGGTACCGTAGAGGTGCACTAAGAAAGGAATTCCCGGAATTCCCACGGGAACGGAAATTAGCGGGAAAATCCTTTTGTATGAAAAATCTAAACCGCTTAAGTTAGACGCTTGAAATTTGGCATGCAGGTACCTTAGTTAACTTAAAGCTTAGTTGCAACAGGATATTGCAAAATTCCTACGGAAACGGGAGTTAGCGGGAAAAAAACATTTGTATGAAAAAATCGAAACCGCGTAAGATAGATGTTTTCAATTCAATTCAATTAAATTATTTATTGCATTCCATGTAGTACAATGGGGTGTTACATAGGCATAGGAACTAAAACATGGACCCTGTAGGGCACAGCAACGTTGAAGGGAAGAGAGGAAGAGTGTATTAAAATTAAAACTCAATGAACAATCAATTAAAAAAAAATAATTCAATCAATTGTTTCAATCTAGCATGCATGCATACCTTAGTAAATATAAAGTTTATTTATGGCTGTATTTTGAAAAATGGGAGTTTTTGGGAAAAAAATTGTATGAAAAAATCTAAACTGCATAAGTTAGATGCTTGAAATTTGATATGCACTCCCACACACACAAAGATCTCTCTTTTATAACACGCCACGCGGACGAAGTCGCGGGCAAAAGCTAGTTTATATGCCTAAAAAATGTTGTCACGAGCAACATAAAAACCATACCACATAGCTGGCTATAACCGCCTAAACAAAAAAATATGGAACGCTAAAGTGGGCGTTCATAAAAACGCTGCGTTGCAGACGCTAGTGTGCATGGGCCTTTGTCAGTGCACTCATAAACACACTAAAAAAAACATTAAATATAAAACATTTATAAAATCTTATTATTTTTAAATCAAAAGACTTAATTGATAGTCTTTAACTACATAAATAAAACGTGTTTGTTATAAAAAGGTTGTTACTAGGCCACTTACGACACAAGTAAGCACACCAATGTTTTATTTTTCTAAAACAAAATGTTATCAAAGCTAACCATGAAAAGGAAGAATACTACCTTTCTTTCTAAATGTAAATTTAGAAATTGAGCCAAATATACTGATCCAAGCCGGTAAATTTTGTTTTAAAAAAAATATGACTAGGGGAACACGGGGCAATTTGAAAATTAAATTCTTAAATCTTTTATATGCCAAAAACCTAAGTTCTTGCAACTAAATGAGACCAATTCGTATACCAAGGGTGATAAGACCTTTTTAATCACGCACTGCTCGTATTATGGGGCAAGTTTCGAGGCTTTAAAATTAGCGGCGTCACTCTGTACGTACGTTTTCCGCCACACTACTTGACCTTCGCGCAAAGTATTGACGTTACGGCCTCGAAGGTTGTGGTACTTCGCGTTCGTCGTGTGGTGTGAGCCTTCTCGATATTAACCCGAACCTTATTAAAAATATCCCGAAGGACCCCAAATTCACCCGCATACTCGTCCCTTGGCATAGAGACCTCATATTCCCTATCGTCATTTTTATAAAAAGAACCGTTAATAATTGGTTCTCGGCCATGGACTAAAAAGAATGGACTGAAACCAGTCGTTTCGTTCACTGCACTATTTATTGCAAACTGCACCTTAAATAAATGAAGATCCCATGTCCTATGATCGTCAGCTACATAAGACGAAACAGCTGTCATGACTGTTTTGTTGTACCTTTCCACCATGTTAATCTGTGGCGTATACCTAGGCCCGTAGTGAACTCGTGGAATATTGTACTTCTTGAGAAGGCCACTGAATTCTGATCCCGTGAATTGAACCCCTTTGTCGGTAATTACGGTTTCAGGAATCCCGTGAGCTAGAAGCACATCATTCTCTAAGGTTTTAGCTACTGCAGTACTAGTCGCTCGACGAAGTGGAAATAACATGGTGTACTTTGAAAAACAGCATGTTACTACTAAAAGGTGTGTATAACCCGAACGTGATCGTGGAAGAGGTCCTACCAAATCTACGGATACAGCTTGAAACGGCCTATAGCACTGCTTAGGCTGACCCATGATCCCAGGAGTGAGTTTGGTCCTGTGCTTATAAGCGGAACAAATACGACATTTGTTGACAAGAGCAAGCACGTCGCGGTACATTCCTGGCCAGAAATACCTCAAACACAACCTACGGTGCGTTTTAAACACTCCGAGGTGTGCCGAGGTCGGTGGTTCGTGGTTTTCGGACATGACCTGCAGACGGTTTGACTTTGGCACAACAATCTTCCAATCAAACTCCTGAGTCAAGGCATACTTACCCTTGCTGTATCGTAGGAGAGTACCATTTTCGACGCGATAATTGGGATAATTTTTGGGATAAGCCGTACATCCAGAGTAAACCTTATCATACCACTCATCACCGGTTCCTGCATCTGGAGCATCAATGGCATCCACATGCAGCAATCGTGAGAGGGCATCAGGGACGACATTATCCTTCCCTTTTCTGTGCTCAATCATAAAATTAAATTGGGATAACCTACAACCCCAACGAGCTAAGCGTCCCGTAGGATTCTCCAAATTCATGAACCACCTAAGTGAAGCGTGATCTGTTACGACGGTGAATGGTCTAGTACCCAAATATGGTTCAAATTTCTCTACCGCGTACACAACTGCTAACGCCTCCCTTTCGGTAGCACTATAGTTACGTTCGTTTTTATTAAGGGATCTGCTAATATAAGCGATAGGGCGGTCATGGCCATCAATATTTTACGCTAACACACCCCCTACGCCAAAATTAGATGCATCGCAGTGAACTGAAAATGGTTTACTAAAATCAGGGCAGGCTAAAATTGGAGCTGAAACTAAAGTGTTTTTTAAAGTAACAAAAGCGTTTTCTGCGTCTTGGTTCCAAATAAATTTCGTTTTTGAGCTGGTAAGAGCGTGTAAGGGTGCCGAAATTGTGGAAAAATTTCTGATAAACCTACGGTACCACGAACAAATACCTAAAAAGGTTTTTAGTTCCTTCGAACTTTTGGGTACCGGGAACTCCAGAACAGCACGAACCTTATCGGGATACGTTCTAAGTCCAAACTCATCCACTACATATCCCAGATATTTCAAAGAGCTGCGGAAGAATTTGCTCTTCTCAAAGTTAATAGTTAAATTGGCGCTGTGTATCCTATCGTGAAGCCTTTTTAACAGAAGTATAATAATAATAATAATAAGAATCTTTATTTCGCACCACAACTCAACATAAGGAAATATGAAATGTGACAATATAAGTAGATGACAATGGCAAATATAAAACTATTAACTAAATGTTCAGTTGTGGCAGACTGGTGCCCGAGCTAGGCAGTGAGCCTGTGTTACAGGTCACCAGGCCTCCACTCCTGACCGCGTCATGCAACACGGTTTAGTACAAACAATTGATAACATTCCCATATACAATGTGATAGATGTCCAACCATTTTAAAGTGCGAAAACAATATTATGGTAAGAAAATAAGAAATATACGTAGTTTAAAAATATAAAAAGAAAAGTATGAGTGTGTGTGAGTGTGTGTGTGTGTGTGTGTGTGTGTGTGTGTGTGTGTGTGTGTGTGTGCGTGCGTGCGTGTGCGTGTGCATGTGTGCGATACTGATAAGAAGCTGGGCAACCCTACGACAAACTAGGTCTTGGGATCGAAAACAAGGAGCCGTTAAGTATGTGTGTTTCCAGATCCTCAGAAACTACTATAATGTCGTCGATGTACACGAATATCATGCCTTCAATGCAGAAAGGATGTCCAAACAACATGTCCATGAGCCGTTGTTGGCGAGCAGGAGCTCCGCATAGGCCGAATGGCATAACTTTAAATTTAAACAACCCCCTACCAGGCACTGTGAAACTAGTCTTCTCCTGTGAGCTAGGGTCGAGTGGAATTTGCCAAAAGCTCGATTTAAAATCCACAGAACTGATAAATTTGGCATTCTTGAGGCTATCTAATATCTGGGGTATGTAAGGAATGGCATAAGCATCGCCTTTCGTCACAGAGTTGAGCCTCCGGCAGTCCAGACAAAATCGCCATGTACCGTCAGCTTTAGGAACCATAAGGACCGGATCGTTCCAAGGACTCTCGCTCGGGGCGACAACGTCCAGCTCCAGCATCTTGTCCAACTCCTTATGTAGTTCCTTCTGCTTTTCCGGTGACATGGGATAAGGTCTACACTTGACCGGTGGCGCAACCCCAGTGTCGATGACATGCTGACTAAGATGCGTCCTACCTAAACCCTTGCGCTCAAAAGAAATGTCATGAAATTTCGTTATCATAAGCTCCGCTAACTCCTTGTGATCGTTGGGAAGACTGTCATAAGCTTGTATAGAGTTGACTGGCATTTCTACAAACTTTTGTGGACCTCTCATGTAGGAAACACTTTCAAAATTTTCTGACATCAAATTGTATGCCCGCCAAAAGTCTACGCCTAAAATAACATTTAATTTAATACTGGGTATTATAATAAATTTCAAAATTTTGGTTACTCCATTAAATGTAATGGGCAACATTAAAAATCCTATTGAGGTACACTGGGAACCATCCGCAACTGTTACATTAGTTTCTTTACCAGATTGTACTGTAAAACCTAATGACACAAAATATGTATGTGCTCCATTACCTAAAATTGAAATTGCTGCACCTGAGTCCAGTAATCCAAAAATTGACAAATCCAGGACATTAAGTTTCAAATATGGTCGAACGTCATCATCATTGGGCTCGAACAAAACGGAAGCTACGTTGTTCAGCTTAAAAAAAATAGTTACTACTTGTAACCAATTTTTCCAATCCCCATCTTCGACCTTCGATGGAGGATCGGCGTTATTGTCCGAGCAACCTAGTTTTTTGGGTTGTTACATTTTGGGCACGACCTTACCGTAAACCCTAAATGACCGCATTTGAAACATTTGACTGTCTTGTCCCTACACCTTGCGGTTGAGTGATTAGACACTTTACATCTTTTACAAAATACTGATTTGTTAGCCGCAGATTTTGTATTAGGATAACTACTAGGCTTTTCATTACTTGGCAGTTGTCGCTGCCTAAAAGTTTGAGCCTGTGAAACAAAATATCTTTTGCTACCTTATAGGAAAGGTAGGTGTAATAGAAAATGGTGTTATGATACTGCAGATATGTTTCAGAAATTTATAAAGAGGTGTTTACCTGAAGGGCACAGCTAGATGTTATAGACCGTTGAGCATGAGACAAAGAAAACTCCCTTTGAATCTGTACAATGTATATTCTTATAACATTTAATTAACATGTACAACCATAGGTAGGTGAACCCTATGGAGGGAGACAGGTCGCGTTTTGGTCCGTCAGGTTAATTGTCACTCCGTAACAACCATGGGATATCACTATGTTTAAAAACACTGTCCGTACACCTGTAGGCACCTCACTTACTCGAGGACCTCCGACTATCAGGCCTACCTGAGGCGTTCCGGAATACCGTACAGGTGATGCGTTGAGGCCAGCTCAGGCCAGGGCGTGCTGGACGATGGCGGCGCAGCGGGCCAACTGTTACGCAGCTGGCGGGCTGCACGTCCACCGGTCAATCTCGCAGTCCTTCACCGGGCCTTATCCGGAGTGTTGACAAAAAGTGAGGCGCGGCACATCCACATGCGCGCCGCACAAAGAAAAGCTTCGACGTGCAAACAACCAAGGCAAGCTCCGCCGTCAAGAAGCTTGAAATAACTTGCAAACGCAGAAGAAAACAGTAGGAATCTTCATTCACAAAACATGAAATGAAATCATCTGATCCAGTCATAAACTTCTTCTTACATTAAAACTTGCAAAACCTTAAGAACATTATTTCGTTTTACAATTAAACAAAACTTTAAAGACGTTAAAACAATTAAAAAACCCCATAGGTTCATCCGGGATAGTAGGGCATCGCTCGGATGAAACCTAAACCCACCCACTGGACCTTAGGCGATGGGATTTCAGTGATGTTGCATCTCGGTTAAGTTGTTTATTTAAATTGAGACATCGGCTCTTGATGTCGCCGATAAATCGTGGCTTTTAATTTGCCCACATTATAGTTACGGCAGTGGAGTCTCCGGGGCTCTCGCGACGTTCCCACTTTCCAAAACCTGTCTCTCGGCTCAGCCAGCTGTCAGTCTGACACACGAACCCACAATATTGCCAACCAAAATAAAAAATCTACCAAACCATAGATTCGCCGAATCAACGACAACAAACGATCGATTTGTTTGATCCAAAACTAATCCAAAAAATATAATATAATTTTTTGAATAAATGTTGCAGATAAATACATATATATAATAATTTAGAACAAAAGAAAATTATTAAAATGTTCGGGCCCATCGATAACCCTGCAGCGCCATCCTGTGTTATCATAAAATTACGTTGTAAACGTCCGAAACCACAAGATGTCGCTACAAGGCTCGTTGGTCCGAAATGCTTCGTTACAATACCCCCCTACCCACGAGAGGTTTCGAACTGGGTGAGAAACACGGCTGCCCTCAGCCATAGAGCCTGGAGCGCACCACCAGTCTAAATTAAAAAAACTGTCTCTAAAGACATGTCCCTTCCCCCTTGGATTCTGACTCGAACAGACGTGTTGCCGGTGTTGATTTTACTTGGATAGTGCAAAAGTTGTGCATTTTTGCAAGTTTAAATTGTGTGCATAAAATAGGAGCACATAACGCGGAGGAGCTGCGCACTGTGTAGTGTAATACCTATTCGATCGTGCGGTGCCGCTGCATGCAAGCCGTGAGTAACCAAACCAGTTATCAATCAACGGAGAGGTCTGCGTAGACTGGACGGAAAGTGGTTTTGTATGCGAGTGTCGCGACCCGGCCAATTTGTCTGATCCATGCGTTTTGGCTTAGCTCACACTTAACTGGTCGTCAAGTACAAAGTTGGCGGTTTGCCTTCGGATGCGTCCAATCTATTAGATCCACTATTAAACGTCGTTCAGAGTATTTTGCTGAGAGCCTGGTACTCCCCTTACATTTGCATACCTAGACAAAATGTTCGTAAAACGTTCACCGCCAAAAACATCTAATAATGATAAAACGTCAACTTCTCTGACTGCCGTTGGCGGCAGAGTGGCAGATAGTTTGACCCAAAAGGCAACCGTGGCTCCACCTGTTCCTCATATGGAGAATGTCACACTTCGTAAGAAACAATCTCTAGACACAAATAAGGGCAAGAGCATGAGTATGGATGATTTTATTCATGAAATGAAAGAAATGTTTTCGGCATTCAGGAAGAAACAGGACAAAAAATTATCCGCTTTGCAGGTCTCGGTGAATTACATAAAGTCCCAAAATGACGAAATTGTAAAGTCCTTGGATTTTCTTAGCGATAAATATGAGGAATTGCGTGGTATCGTAGATGTTTTGGAAAGGGATAGAAAGCAGAATCAGAACTATGTTATGACTCTTGAAAATAAGATTGAAGCACTAGAGCGAAAATCCCGATCTACCTGTTTGGAAATACGTAATGTCCCCAAATTGATAAAGACAGAAACAAGGCAAACCTTGAGTGATACAGTCAAAAAAATCTCATCAGTCCTGACTGTCAATCTCGAGAACGAGGACGTTAAGCACGCATATCGAATTTATACAAAAAAGGAAAATGACAAGACTATTATCGTGGATTTTACTACAGCGAAAAAGAGAGAGGAGATATTACAGGGATTTAGAGCATATAATAGAAAAAACAAAGACAGGAAATTCAATACGGCTCTTATTGGAAAGGAAGGAGTAGCAGAGGCCGTATACATGTCGGAGTATCTTACCTATCAAGCGAAGAAATTACATCACCTTGCAAGAGACTTCGCGAAATCAAATAACTACAGTTTTTGTTGGACGCAAAATGGTACAGTCTTTCTTCGCCAAAAAGAAGGCTCACCTGCAATTAAAATCCTATCTGAAAAGGATTTGCCGTCGACTCCTAACAAATGACTTGAAGATGAAATCGTTTTATATGTTTGCTCCTTGATACTTGCTTGCTGTGTTATATACGCTATGAAGCAGAACCTTCGAAAACATCTATTACATCTAAATAAATATGTCATAATCTTAAAGATTCATTTACGCTACATTACACATCTATGCACACTTTCATTCACGTCATACTTTCAGAAATTATGTTGCCACCCGGTACCACAATTCCTCTGCATTATTACCCATTGCCACTCCTTGATGATGCCTCAGGCCGGTAATCTGTGTTGTAGATCTGGTTTGCAAGAAATTTGTTTTATTGATTCCGTGTATGAACTGTTTCATTTATTTTTCGTTTTTAGAAATGACTTGCATAAATAGTTTAATTAATAATATTGATAATACTTCTATTTATAATTCCTACGTGTGTATGCCCGAAGATTGTGCAAAACTAATTACATCAGGTTCCAAACAGATTAATGTAATTTCTCAAAATATTCGAAGCCTAAATGCTAACATGTCGAGTTTCCTGACTCTGCTCCAAAGAGTATGTGTTCATTGTGATGTTATAGTTCTATCCGAATGTTGGCTGACAAATCACTCGGTAGTCCCTGCTCTCCTTGGCTATAATGCGCATAGATCTTCAGTATTCTATAATCAAAATGATGGACTAGTGGTTTATGTTAATAATGCCTATATCAATGTTAGTGTTGAGGAACCGTCTGTATCTGAATTTAACTGTCTTGTAATTAAATTTGACACACAAGTAGCCATTGTAGCTATTTACAGACCACCCGCTTTTGTTTGCATAGATAACTTTCTGGAGTCTCTTGGCGTTGTTCTGACTGGATTGTCAGCTTTTGAAACGGTTGTAGTTGTTGGAGATATGAACGTTGACATTACACCAAGTAACAGTAATACTGACTTCTTAGACTATCAAGACCTTATATCACATCACGGTTTTTACCCTGGTCACTTTTACATTACCCGTAAAGATAGCGGTACTTGCATTGATCATTCAATTTTAAGAACTTCTTTATCAGCTACAACCCTAGTTATGAACACAACAATAACAGACCATTGCGCTCTCATGGTTTCCCTGGAGATCAGAAGTAAACTTTTACGTCGTAAATCCAGTAAAATAGATTTCGCTATGCTTGATGTACTCATTAATGACATTAATCTCGATACAGTATATACTTCCGTTGACGTTAATATTGCAGCCGAAAATTTGATTGATCCTATTCGTTTGGCTATCAAAAACTTCACGAAGACTTTTTATGTATCACACAGGCAAAGAACACTTAAACCCTGGATTACTGGCGGTTTATTAAGATGCATGCGACATAGGGACAATTTACACAAAAAACTTAAGAAGCATCCAAATGACGAAATACTCAAGGTTTCATATAAGAGGTATCGTAATTATTGTAATGCCCGCTTAAAGAAGGCAAAAAGAGACTTTGAGAGGGAAGAATTGAATAGGGCTGGTGGTGATTGTAAGCTTCTGTGGGAGGCAATAGGTAGGGTAACAAACAATATAAAGTCTAAGTCGACTGCTGACAATCTTTTGACGTTGGATAGTACACCACAAGCCTCACTTGATTTAGTTAACGATTTCTTTGTGAATGTGGGCTTTAATTTGGCAAACAATAATGGACAAAATTCTAGTTCCATTTGCGTCCCGACACAGAGATTGAATGGTGAATCTTTTGTGTTGCTGGAGACGGATGAACGCGAAATTGAACGGTTAATCAATTCCCTGAAAGCCGATTGTGCCACAGGATGGGATAATATTTCAGGAAGCATCGTAAAACGATATAAAAATGTTATTATTCCTCCACTTGTGTACATTTGCAATCTAAGCATCACTACTGGAGTTTTTCCTGATAAATTTAAGAGAGCAGTTGTACACCCAATTCACAAGGCGGGGGATCGGAACCGCATCAATAACTATAGGCCTATGTTAGTACTGCCGGCTTTGTCAAAAATACTGGAGAGGATCCTTAACAGCAGACTTGTTAATTATTTAGAAAAGTTTCACTTATTATCAGATAACCAGTTTGGATTTCGAAAAGGTAGATCCACTTCAGATGCTGTCCACGAATTGGTCAACCACGTTGTTGTAAATTTGGATAAGCGCGTTAAATGTCTCGGCATATTCCTTGACTTGGCCAAAGCCTTTGATACGGTTTCGATACCCCGACTTATATGCAGGCTCCAATCATTGGGATTGAGAGGACCACAGTTGGGAATTTTTGAGAGCTACCTCTCGGGTAGATTACAGTGTGTCAAGGTCGGTGCTTACACGAGCGATTATCAGCCAATTACTTGCGGGGTCCCACAAGGGAGTATACTTGGGCCTACTCTGTTCTTGGTGTATATTGATGGACTCTGCAATTTGCAGCTTCCGAACTGCTCGATTTTTTCATATGCTGATGACACAGCGCTGATTTTCACTGGTGAGGATTGGGATGAGGTATATAGATATGCACAGGTGGGCTTTGATACTGTAAGCGAGTGGCTTAGAAACAACCTCCTCACTCTTAATGTGGAAAAAACTAAAGTTTTACCTTTCGGAATCAGTAACCGCACTATGCCCCAAAACCCATTGCTCAATATTACTGTTATTCCTAATCAAGCGTCTCAGTCAACAGTTGCTTTTTTGAATACCACTAAGACAATCAAATATCTAGGTTTGTTACTGGACTCCAATCTTAATTTTAGCCAATACATTGGCTTGCTTTCATCGCGCATAAGAAAACTTATTTATATCTTTAAATGTCTCCGACACGTATCAGACCCTCATGTCTTGAAAATGGTGTATTTATGTTTAGCCCAAAGCGTCTTATCGTATTGCATTTCCACTTGGGGCGGGGCTGCAAAGTCTAATTTTCTTCGCGTCGAGCGTGCACAGAGGGCAATTCTTAAAGTTGCCTGCTTCAAACCGCGTCTGTTTCCCACTGCTGATCTCTACGTCTATTGTCAGTTACTCACCGTCAGGCAACTGTTCGTTCTCTGGACAATTATAATGCAACATTCACGTACACCCTATGATTGTTCTATTGCGAATAGGCGTAACTGTTTGGTTGCTCCCCATAATCTATTTAGGACCGCTTTTAGTCGTAGATTTTATTGCTTCCTGGGACCCTTTTTATACAACAAACTCCACCGTGAGCTGGAAATATATGGGTTAAACAGATACGAGTGCAAAAGGAGGGTAACTATCTGGCTTCAAAGTTACAATTATGATACCACCGAAGCGTTGCTTCATCCTTTGCGTTAGTTAATTTTCCATTAACCTGTCTTTGCCTGTTCTAGAAGTGGATGGCTGGTGACGGCTATCTGTTGGGTACCAGCAATAATTGCCCAGAAGAACACACACACACACACACACACACACACACACACACACACTTGCGTATCTCGAAGGTTCCTGTCAGTTTTTCCCTTATTTAATTTCTTTTTTTTTATTTCTGTTTTTTTTTTTTGATATATTTTTTGGATTATATAATTATACATTTCTCTAATATTTGTAGCTACCTAGTAACACATTAGAATATATTAAATAATTACCAAGGGTTGGGGCCTGGTGACCTGTAGTACAAGGGAAATCCTTTTACAAGCACCAGCTCCCTTAAAATACACTTGTATCACAATGTTAGCCAACTAAGAAAATTTTTTTTTTGTTTTGTTTTGTGTTTTAAGTGGAGAAATAAACATTTTTATTATTATTTTTATTATTTATTATTAAAGACGAGACGACAAAACAATTTATAAAAAAAAAACGTAACGAAGCACAAACCAACATGTAAACAGCACAACCCTAAGCACAACTATTACCCCGACCTGTTATTCTTCGCCATTCATTAATCACCTTTCACTTCTTTCATATAGTAGCACCCAGTATCCATTTCACTGGATGTTACCCACATTCATACCCCTAATGAGCTGACGACTCTCATAGTGTCACTCGATACCTAATTCTAAAGACAAAGACAAAAAACAAAACAAGCTAGAGGCTTATTTAAGGAGTCACTACCCGCTCCGTCAAAAAACAAAAAAAAATAGTCAACCTAATGAGGTTTCCTATGTAAAATTAATTTCTAACAATGGCTACTATTAGGCCTAAAAAAATGTTGTCACGAGCAACATGAAAAACTATATTAAATAGTTGGCTATAACCGCCCATAAAAAACATAAAAATATGTAACGCTAAGTTGAGCGTTCATAAAAACGCTGCGTTGCAAACGCTAGTGTGCATGGGCCTTTATCAGCGCACACATAAACACACTAAAAAAAAAACATCTTCTATACTTATAATAAATCTGTAGAGAGGTCAATTCTGTACATTAAATATTTTTTCAAAATAACTATCAGGGGGTGATAAGTGGTCGATACTGATGCCAAAAATGCAATCAGTAAAATTTTTGTCTGTCCATCTGTCTGTCTGTCTGTCTGTCTGTCTGTCTGTATGTTCCTTATAGAAACAAAACCTACTGGACGGATTTTAATGAAACTTGGTACAATTATTCTTCACACTCCTGGACAGGTTATAGTATACTTTTCATCACGCTACAATCAATAGGAGCAGAGTAGTGAAGGGAAATTCTTTTGTATGAAAAATCTAAACCACTCAAGTTAGACGTTTGAAATTTGCCATGCAGGTACCTTAGATACCGTAGAGGTATACTAAGAAAGGAATTCCCGAAAATCCTACGGGAACGGGAATTAGCGGGAAAATCCTTTTGTATGAAAAATCTAAACCACTCAAGTTAGACGTTTGAAATTTGGCATGCAGGTACCTTAGATACCGTAGAGGTGTATTAAGAAAGGAATTTCCGAAATTCCCACGGGAACGGGAATTAGCGGGAAAATCCTTTTGTATGAAAAATCTAAACCACTCAAGTTAGACAATTGAAATGTGGCATGCAGGTACCTTAAGTACCGTAGAGGTGCACTAAGAAAGGAATTCCCGAAATTCCCACGAGAACGGGAATTAGCGGGAAAATCCTTTTGTATGAAAAATCTAAACCACTCAAGTTAGACCTTTGAAATTTGTCATGCAGGTACCTTAGGTACCGTGGAGGTGCACTAAGAAAGGAATTTCCGAAATTCCCACGGGAACGCGAATTAACGGGAAAATCCTTTTGTATGAAAAATCTAAACCACTCAAGTTAGACGTTTGAAATTTGGCATGCAGGTACTTTAGTAAACTTAAAGCTTAGTTGCAACAGGATATTACAAAATTCCCACGGGAACGGTAGTTAGCGGGAAAATCCTTTTGTATGAAAAATCTAAACCACTCAAGTTAGACAATTGAAATTTGGCATGCAAGTACCTTAAGTACCGTAGAGGTGCACTAAGAAAGGAATTCCCAAAATTCTCACGGGAACGGGAATTAGCGGGAAAATCCTTTTGTATGAAAAATCTTAACCACTCAAGTTAGACAATTGAAATTTGGCATGCAAGTACCTTAAGTTGTTGTTTTGTTTTTGATAGGGAGAGTGCTGGGCGAGCATTGGGCTTCGAGACTGTCGGCAAGGCATTCGGCTTTTTCGTCATCGTCGAAAGCGGGGGGTTGATTAGGCCTATTGAGAGGGGGAGTAGGAACAACCGTATCCTTTTGAAGAGACCTAGACAGCTGCCAGATGGCCTGGTGGTGGGGCTCAATGCCGCTCAAAAGATTATCCCACCGATTCTGTCGCATATCATTAATACGTTTTCTTACAGTATGCTGCAAGAGACGCAAATGACGGCGACATTCCTCGGTGCGATTGGAATCATATGCGCGGGTGGCTGCGTTTTTCTCCGTTAGCAGATCACGGATGTCGGTAGGCAGTTTCCAGCGATGGTCTTCCATCTCCGGAACCTGTTTTGAACTTTCGTTCAAAACCGACCTCACGTGATCCGTGAGGGAGTTAATAGCTGTCGAGGCCTCCTCTAAGGAGGTTATTTCTACTGGGATACTATCTAAGTACACTGAACTGGAAGACTGGAGGCCTTCGGCCACCTTCTCCCAGTCCAGCACTGTCTTAGGGGGTGCTGGATTATCAGGGGCGTCTAAACGGGAGCCTAGTTTTAATATAACAGGTCGGTGGTCGGATTGTAACTCGTGTAGTACTTCTATAGAACATAAACGTAAGTTTATGTTCTTTAGAAGCGCCAAGTCGAGTATTTCTGGTCTGTGGTTCAAGTCAGGGGGATATCTAGTGGGCTGCAATGGTGTTATTATATCATAATAGAGGGGCTCGGCTAGAGTTTCTAATACCCTGCCTCTTGTGTTTGTTGTTAAGCAACTCCAAGAAAGATGTTTAGCGTTAAGATCGCCTGCAATTATGACTGAATTACTGAGATTAAAGAGGGCTTCGAGGTCACTTCTAAGTAACCTCTTAGAGTTATTAGGAGATAGATAAGCCGACACTAATGTGATCGGCTGATGTCCTGTCATGCCTACTCGACAGATCGAAGCCTCAATGTCAGTGAGGTCAGGTGGGTCTATGGGGATACAGTGAAGTGACTTTTTATAATAAATGAGAGTGCCCCCTTTGGGCGCACAGGTCCTGTCGTTTCGCACTAGTCACTAGTGTCGTTTGCCATCTTGGGGTCGCGGTTAGAGGGTTTGAGGAAAGATTCCTGCACTAATAAAATATCTACCTGATGATGTTTTACAAACTCGTGAATCTCTGCACGTTGACCTAAGATGCCATCAGCATTGAAAAAACCTATTGTAAGGGAACGCGGTTTGACTCTACTTTTATTCGTACAATCCATTATTAGGCTTTAAATTGGGACAGGGAGTCTAATAAACTGTCAAGTTGACTAAGGGCCGACTTAAAGAGAATACTAAATTCCCTAAACTGGTTGACAGGAAATGCAGAGGCCTGAGGGGCCATCGCAGGAACCGGACGAGGCGCGAGAGAGGCTGCAGGAATACCTAAATTGCTACTAGGTTGGGCGCGGGGCGGATTTGTGGGTCGGACGATTGCCGGGGGACGAGTCCATGCGGATGGACGCTGCGGCGCGAGTTTGGTCTGCGTGAGTGGCAGAGCCGGGAAATCGCGAGTAGAGTGCGAGGAAGGGGCCATATGGGCTTTAGTGGGACCGGGTTGGGAAGCTGCAGCGCGGGCTGCCCTTCGTTGGGCTACCTTGTGGTGGGTGCGTGGAGCCTTGGTGCATCCGCGATAGTTCGCAGGATGACCTTGCTGACCACACAGCACACAGCTAGGGGGTTCTACCTCGTTTTTGCCTCTAAGGCAATCCGAGGTAGCGTGATCCCCTAGGCACTTTACGCACCTAGGCTTGGCATGGCAATGCCTACTAGAATGCCCGTAAAGTTGGCATCTATGACACTGCGTTGGGGGGCCTCCCTTATGGGGAGTTTCGACTTTAAGGCCAGATAGACCGCAACAAGTCTTCAGGTTGAAGATCTTCTTGCCCTCATCCGTCCTTTCTAATATGACTGTGACCATGTCATACGGGACCTGGCCACGACCGCGATGCATACGGTGCACCTCAAGCACCGGAAAACCATTGTTAACAAGGTCCTCCTTAACAAGAGTGGTTTCCCACTCCTTAGGGATTCCCTTTATGATGATACGGAGGATACGTTCCTCCGGGAGGGCGTAGGTATGGAATTGTATTCCTCTACCTTTCAGAATTGTAGTGAGCTTTCTATGCTCAGAAGATGACGGGACTTGAATTTTGATCCCATCTTGGGTCGTGCGGGCGCTGGTGATTACGATGTTCTCCTCTTTCGCCCGAAGGTAGACTTCGTTCCACCTATTTTTGTCCCTCATATACAAGGGCGGAGGGGTGGGACCTTTTTGTACTTGAGTGCCGCTGATGGCACTCTTACAATTGAGAGCCTTAGAAGGGCTGGAAGGGGCCTTACGGGCCTCGGGGATGGAAGAGGGAATCGACGTTCCCGAGGACGTCTTCTGGACCTTAGCAGGCTCAGATTCGCGGTGACGGCGGGCTCGTTTTCCCTTACGGCCCTCCACGAGCGTGAATATGTCCTCCGAAGAGGACGACTCCACACACTCCGACGACGAATCGGACTCGGCAACGTCCATAAGAACATCGCACGATTCCTCATCGTCACCGGCGAGGAGGGTAGCAGGGGAAGGGGAAGACGCGCGCGATTGGGACAATGCAAGAGACGCGGCGGGGTGGGCAGACGCAGTAGGCCGGGCTGTGCCGGGAAGCGACGCGAGAGACGCGGCGGGGCCGGGGGTCGCGGGGAGACAGGGTGACGACGCGCGGTCGGCACGAGCACTATCAACGCGGGGCGCGGAAGGCAAGGTTAACTCCGCAACTTGCGGTACTAATCGGCATATCTCAGCGTAAAGCGCGCTGCTTTTATCCGCTAGGATATGCGTCAAAATGATTTTACCGATTTCGGCCCACAGCTCGGAGCTGTCGGCCATTTTTAAGGGACGGCCAATCTGCTATATAATAATTACTACCGCTTCGCAAAAGCGTTCCTCAGAGAATAAGCGGCGCAAGAAACTCTGAGGCGATCGCTCGCTAACTTTCGCAACTCGAGTGGGATTGCTCGAGGGTGTGTAAGAGTGAGTTTTGCCTCTTTGCTTGGGGTTAACAAAGAAGATGTGTGCTTATGGTGTGCCCTAAGCTGGTATCCCTTTGCCGATCTTATTGTGCAAGAGGGTTCCTATGCTCTAAGTGCGGAGGGTTTTTACACCCCGAAACACGAAGAGAAAAATATAAGGGGTAGAGATTGGTCACTCTACCCCGGGTGACAGCTAGGGTCGACTAGGGTAGACCCCAAGGCCGGTGGTTCTAGCCCCGTCCGGGTAATGTGCCTGCCTCAAAGTGAGGCAAGCGGACGCCCCAGGGCCACGTCCCACTCAGCTTAGTTAACACCGCAAGGTATCCACTGAGGACCACGAAACTGTGGTTTTAAAATTAAAATCGATGCAACTGTAAAATAACAGTCGTTATTTTATCCTTGAAACTTAGATAAGCCAGCAAGTTCTGAGAAGAACTATTGTTGACTCAATGAATGGCGGCAGGGTCACGCCAGCAGGTAGCCGGCAGACAATGGCGGCACGGGGCGCGGGGCGCGCGGCGGGGGGCTGCGAGGCGCAGCGCGGGGGGCTGCGGGGCGCAGCGCGGGGAGCTGCGGGGCGCAGCTCGGGACCTCTGAACAAACGACCGTTCGGGACGGCCGCTCGACGACTATGAGAGCGTAATGGGTAAGCCTCGACAAACTTAGAAAGCTCGCATTGTAATGTGAGAATATATGAATAACTATCGTCATTCGGTAAAGGACCTACTGTATCAAGATATATTTTTTCGAATGCATTATGCGCTGTTGTAGTAATTTGCATAGGATGCTTCGTTTTAATTGAATGTTTATATTTTTGACAATGTTCACATTTTGATACGAAATCCCTGATATCCTTGTCCATACTCGGCCAAAAATAAAACTTCTTAATGTTATTCGTCATTCGTCTAATACCTGCGTGTGCACTCGTAGGTAAAAGATGGAAATCATTGATGACTACACGTATATCGTCTTTATTACTCAATCTTTGTACGTTTCTCACTACACATACCAGTGGACCGGTCCAATTATTATTATTTTTTATCTCATTTATTATTCCCGCTATAAATTCTTTATTATTTTCATTTATAAGTATGCATACTTTATTTATATTTAACTTCTTACATAAAATAGACAGATCTCTCACCAATACGTCTCGCGTTACTGGTGATCGAGATGAGCTATTCAAGTATATAGCGCTATTACTGGTAACATAAACAAAGTACTTTGATTCACTCGTAATTAATGTGTCTTTTCTTAATATTTGTAATCTTTTATTGTTCAGTAACGCTAACTCTACAACATTTTTCGGTTTCTTAATAATTTCCACAACCCTCGGTTGATCAGACCTCGAATTAGGGGAGTTATTATCCGCCGATAATGTTGTATTATCTCGCGTTATGTTGCTTTCCTGCAAACGTCTCGCTTGTGCTCGCGTAAGCACATTCATAACACTTTCATTCAAACGCTGTAGTTCTGGTAAAGTAATTTGAATCCGTGATAGTGCATCAGCTGCCGCGTTATCTTTACCTTTTAAATACTCTATTGTAAAGTCGTATTCCTCTAGTTGTAAACGAAACTTTAATAACCTACTAGATGGGTCGCGCATGCCGAATAAATAAACTAGTGGCCTATGATCGGTTTGTATCTTAAAGCTTCGTCCATATAAATAAGGTCTAAAATACTTAACGCTCCACACTATTGATAAAAGTTCTTTTTCAATAGTGGGATAGTTAACTTCTGCCTTATTCAATGTACGGCTCGCGTACGCTATCGGCCGTCCGTCGCTATTACACAGGACTGACCCTATGGCTATCCTTTTTGTTTTTTTTTTTTTGACGTGACTTATTGTAGATTTGCCGCAGATGGCATTAACTACTTGGCCGGACAAATGGGGAGCGCTGAAGGCTCTCACCCGGTACAACGTTTAAGACAACAGGCCTGAAGGTGCCCAGTTGGGCGCGAACCTCGGCTCAGGGCGTCGTCTGAGAGGAAAAATATTTGAAAGAATTAATCGACCTTAGTGGGTCGATAGCGATAAGCGCTGAATGAGGGAAATCGTCGACCACGCCGGCGGGGTCGGTATCGGGGACCTGAAGTGTTTGGTGTCGCGAGCTGATTGGCTGCCTATAGCTATAGCTAGAGTAATCGGGTCGTCGGGATCGTATATTACGTCCTTCGGACGCCGATACTTTTCAGTACCGTCCCTAAGCGGAATGTACTCGGAAGCCGCAACTACCAGGGGATTTGGGTGGTATGGCTATCCCTGACGCATCAGTTTGTAAGATAAACTTGTTTTGATTAGAAAAATCAGGATATTCATTCATTCATTCATTCAAAATCTATATTTTCAGACTATTGTCCATAGATGTTAGTAACATAGTACTTAATCCTAATATATATTGAAGTACTGGTGGATTAATCAATGCAGTTTTTAAAGTTTGAAATGAAGATTCGCATTCATCGGTTCAAATAAACGGTTCATTTTTCCTACATAATTTATTTAGAGAATATACTTTTTCGGCGAAGTTTGTTATGAACTTGCGATAGTAATTCGCGAATGCTACTATGCGTTTTACCTCATCCGTATTTTGAGGTGTAGGATACCGTTCTTACACTTTAGTCTTTTCAGGGTCGGGCAAAATTCCTTTTTCTGACACTAAGTGACCCAAATAAAGCACTTCTTTTTTTAGAAATTTACATTTTGCTGGGTTCAACTTCAAATTAACTTTGCGTAACCTTGAAAATACATCAATTAGATTTTTGTTGTGCATTTCTAAATTCCTACCGAAACATACCAGATCGTCTAAATAAACCATACATTTTTCGTAATTCAGTCCTGACATGGCTACAGTGATCATTCGAGAAAAGGCACTGGGGCTCGTTTTAAGACCCATTGGTAACCTTGTCATTTGATATTGATTCTTACTGGTTGTGAAAGCTGTATAGGGTCTACTGTCTTTGTGTAAGTTTATCTGATAATATCCTTGATAAAGATCAAGATGAGAAAAGTAAACTGCTCCTGATAATGAGTCAAGGATGTCGGATATATTGGGTAATGGGAATTTAACATCTTGTATTAGGTTATTTAATTTTCGGTAATCTATAACAATTCTCCATTTTTTAATACCTGTTTGGTCAAGTTTTTTAGGTACTAATAACAAGGGGCTTGACCAAGCGCTTCTTGTTTCCTCAATTATTCGATCATCTAACATTCCCTTAATTTGATTATCAATTTCAGTTTTTTGTGCTTGAGGTAAACGATAAGGCTTTACGTAAACTGGATTACTATGGGGTTTTAACTGAATAGTTTGTTCGTACAATGGGGTTGTAGTTAATTTATCACCGGGTAAATGGAAGACATCCGGGTACTTTGCACAAATATTTTCAATTGACTTTCGTTCCTCAACATTTAGTCCATCTAATCGCAATAATGAAAATAATGATTTGACCCTTTCAGCGTTCTTTAATGGCTTACTAAACGTACAGACATTATATTCTTCTAATTTCGAAGTATTGACATTAAAATAGTTGAGATTTACATCCTGCTCTCTGGTGTTTAAAACTCTGATGGGTATTTTTCCATTTTTTGTATTTTTCTTAACTCCCTTAATGATCTGCTGAATTCTATCTCTTCATTCAAAAATATAATTATGACCGGTGACATTAATATAGATATTTCTAAAAATAGCCCTGACAAACGCTCAACTGAATATCTTAACCTTATATCCTATCACGGAATGCTACCGGCACATCGAGGGTTGAAAGGCAAATGGGTTTAAGCGACATTTTGTGAACTTTACAGGAGAGCCATTTAAAGTTTTATTTTTTCGAAAAAAATTCATATAAAAAAAACTACTGAATCAAAAGTGTTCAAAATGCAAAGAATTATTTTAAACTAGCTGGTACCCGCGACTTCGTCTGCGTACTTTTAATTTGAATATTAAGGATTATATAAAAGGAACGGTATAGCATGTGATTAAAAGAGAGTAAGTAGGTATATTTAAAAAAAAATAAAAAATATCTGTTTACAGTCGTTATAAAGTACCTATGTATTCCATTGAGTGGCAGAAATTACCTAGGAATATTTATCGGTCCCTTATGTCCACTTACAGGGGTCAGCGTCACGTTGTGTACAAAAATATTTTAAAATGACCTATTTTAAAACTTTTTTGTACACAACGTTTGCTATTTTGTTATTATTTGTTGAAATGTAGAAATTGTTTGGACTCGACACTCGCGAGCAGGCCACGTATACACCACGTGCGCTCCCCCACCACAAGACAGCGCCGTTGACTGCCGCCACACTTCGGCGAATGTGCGCGACGACGAACGACGACCGACGGCAGTGGCGGCGATGCAGAGTATTCGTTAAAAGGAACTTTATCTACAAAAGCCAAATTTTTTTAACTTGATACACCCAAAACTACTAAATATCATGTTCCTAGGTTCAGTGGTTAATATTTTGTATACAAAAAGTTTGGCTTCGTAGTTCCCGTTCCGAATCCGTTCCGTTCCGTTCGAATTTCGGAAAATCCGTTTGTTGAAAAACTCTGCACATCCTAAGAGACCTACGTACCAAGTTTCATGGTTTTATCTTCAAAAATGACGAATACCCATACAAACATTCAACCCGTATTTCACCCCCATACTGGTAAAAATTTCAAAATGCTTGAACAAACGATTTTTTGTTTGTTATTTAGTGCCTAAACACAAAATTTAATATTTTTATCTTGAAAAATGACGAACCTTATAAAAAATTTCAACACCTATTTCATCCCCTCAAAGATCGAATTTTCAAAAACGCTTTAACAAATTGTTTTTTTATTTCTTATCAAGTTCCTAAATATAAAGTTTCGTGGTTTTATCCCCAAAAATGACGAACTCCCATACAAACTTTCAACCCTCATTTCACCCCCTCACTGGTCGAAATTTCAGCAACGCTAGAACAAATGTTTAATTATTTTTTATCAAGTGCTTAAATATAAAGTTTCATGGATTTATATTTTAAAATTAAAATATCCCATACAAACTTTCAACCCCTATTTCAATCTCTTCGTCCCTTCTTTTCGCAATAAAAGGTATCCTATTTTCTTTCTCAGGGTCTAAAGATTGTCTGTGCCAAATTTAATCAAAATCGGTTGAGAGGTTTAAGCGGGAAAGCGTAACAGACAGACAGACAGACAGAGTTACTTTCGCATTTATAATATTAGTAAGGATTATTTTCCCTCGTTAAATAGTAAACAAACTAAGTGTAGGTGTTATAATTTCGTTGACGAACTGATTACCTATCCGTTTCTTTGTCTAAAATGAGTATTACCTTATTACTATGATTGATTACTGGGCTTAAAGTTCGTATAAATGTCTATCGAATTACCTCCTCAAGTTTAAAGCGTAGCTAGTCATGTAGTACTATATTAATTGTGGTGTAAGTAATTAGATTTTATCTGTATGTAATGTAACAGTCAGTTGAATAAAAAAACTTATACAAATCAGATCAATTAATTGGCGTAATGTGATTCTAGAAAGAGTTTTAATGTTAATAGATAGCTAGCTATAGCTATGTGTAGGTTCCTGTAGGAATGAGATATAACTGTTTAATAAAGACAGTTGCATCAAAATTTTATCATAAATTCCCTAAATTATGGCGCCTACCTACCCTCTAAGTTAGAAAAGTGATCAAATACTAACTTGAGGTCACTCAGTTTAAAAAAAAAACATCGAAATCATTCCAGTAGCTATGGCGTCATGCGCTTCTTGACACGATCACGAAATCTAGATTTCCGCGGGAATGAGGTATTTTCCCGCCATAAAAAGTAGCCTGTGTCCGTGCCTAAGATCCTATCTTTAAATTAACCAAGTCTTATAAAATTCCGTTCAGACGTTAAGGCGTGAATGAGGCAAACTTTTAAAACAAACAATTAAAAATCACTAATCTAATTAGTTTTCTGTCTACTGCCTACGCCTTAAGTACGATAGCATAAATATTAATAGGCCATATCCTTTTCTAGATTACTATCTATCAGCTAACTAAATTTCATCAAAATCCGTTGAGCCGTTTAGGCATGATAGACAAAACTCCCAGCAAAAACCATAAAAAAATCACTAACTCAATTCAGTTTTCTGCCTACTTCCTACCCCCTAAGTACGATGACGTGATCAATTTGATCGTACAACCATTTGTAGATAACCAACTATTACCTTACTAAATTTCATTAAAATCCGTTCAGCCGTTTAGACGTGAAAGAGCAAAAGTCCCAACAAAAACGACTACAAATCACTAAATCAATTTAGTTATCTGCCAACTGCCTACCCCCTAAGAACGATGGCGTGATTATTTATAGCCTATGACCATTTCTAGGTTATCATCTATCACCATACCAAATTTCATCAAAATCCGTTGAGCCGTTTAGGCGTGAAAGAGTAACAGACAGACAGACAGACAGACAGACAGAGTTACTTTCGCATTTATAATATTAGTATGGATAAACGTTGCACAATTCTGTATTTATTTGGTTTGAAAAACACATCAGTTATAGATTTTAGAAGTCGCTTAATACAAAATGCCTCAATTGAACTAAATTACAGTTGAAGGAAAAACGGTTGATATCCACTAGAGCCAAATATTAGCTACAAGCAAAATGCTTTAAGAGACCTCTCACTTATTAGTTTGACTAAAGCTAAATGAGTTAAACGACTTCTTAAAAAAAGAAGACTAGAGGCAAATCAGCTTAACCTCCATAAAAGGTTATATGACAGGGAAGGAAAATATCTTAAGTGACCATCCGCTACTAATTTCAATTGTATGAAATCCAAATATTAGTAAGATCGGAAATAAAGTCGGTCCTTAAGCCGTTTTTCCTGGGAGAGATTTTAGTCGGGCAAGGCATTTACAGATATTTATACCTTACAATATTAGGAAAAATCACGGCGGATATAATGAGTAAATCGATTCCATTAAGAAACAGGATCTAGAATATAACCATAAAGATTGTTACACATGCTTAATTCGACTTTTAAGTATATGGTAAACCGCGTATGATGGCGGATGACAGATGACTGTCACCAACTGAATGCGGGCAATAAAAGAAACAAATAGCTTTGAAAAAGTCATAATATGCTTATACTCTGTGCCGAGTTTAATCTCACTATGACAACCTGTTTCCGATTTACTGAAAAAATTAAGACCACGTGTCTGGATGCAAGTTCCAAGCACTGGCTCCTACTAGATGGTACGCGGTACTAGGACAGATTGCAGTGAAGTACTGATTGCTCTCATATTAAGAGGCGACCAGGGGTGGATAGATCAGCGACTTGTTTGATCAAAATTTCTGTTACATTTGCGCCTAAGACCTCTACTTCGAGCTGGCCATAAGATACCGTCGAAGTTGACAAACAATAACAGAACTCGATCATGCTTTTAAAGCCGAGATACGTCGGACATCGCAGCAGACACATCTGTCGATGAGATAATATAGATGATAATAATAATAAATAGATGGTGTTCCTTTGCCGAGCATTTTTATAGCTGTGCTCTGCTCTACCGAAGTTATTGGTTGGTAAACCAGATCGCAAAACTAAGATTGGTGCGATGGTTCTAACGTGAAAATCAGCTCGTGGGGAACTACAGGCGGGCTTTTCTGTCACCATATGTCTCAAAAACAAATGCCAGGTGGAATAAGCTTGTGAAATTCAGCTCTATGCTGATTCCTATCAATCCAGTTCCGGTAGATTTTCGACAGCTTCAAGACTGTTTTCGGCCACAAACTTTGAAGAGAGTTTCAATCTACAACAAGGAAAAGACCCAACGCCTCACATTAGCAGCGCTTTGGACACATTTTAACGATGTCTTAAATCCCAATAGTAATACCAGTGACTTGTTTGTTACAACATATCGGTCGAGTTTGTTACAACAAGGTCGGGGGTTTCGCTTAAGATCTAGCGGCACCCCCGACCTTTGAAGAACTTCTTACCGCGCTAAGAAAGATGACGAATTCCAACACATCAAAAATACCATCTGAACTGTATAATATGCCTAGACATTAATAACTGGTTATACAAACTCATCCTGAAGATATGGGAGTCAGCTGCTGGAATGATTTTAGCCTTCTTCCTCTTTGCGAGTCGATAGCGATCGATATTAAATTTTAGCCTTAACGTTATTCTATCCCGTGATGCAGAAAAGGTACTTCCGGAAACCCAATGATGATTTTGTCCGGACAGAGATATGGGGGTACGGTTTTGTTATTAAACAGATTCAGGCCAAAAGGCTTGAACAACATCGGCCTTTGTTATCTGCTGCGTGAGGCTTCACGCGGCTTGTGGATTGCTCTAAAGAAAACAGATTGTCCTGAAAAGTTATGACTTATCCTGATACGACAATATCATGACGACATGATGACGACAGTTTGATTTAGAAGTAACTTTTCACAGCTATGCGTCGTTACCTACAGCGCGAAACAAGGCTATGTCATAACACATGGAGCCATGGTTCCTAGTCTATTCATAAGTGATATATCATAAGTGGGATACTCTGTGGAATTGTTATTTATAGCTTAATTGAAATTAAGGCTAAAATGAATAAGATCATTTTTGATCTCTCACGTCTCACATCTATGCGTCAGTTAACCAAACTTGCCGAGGAATGGCCGATTCAATTAAGTCACACACCAGAATATTTATAGTTTTGTGCAAAACCCTTTTAAAATAACCATCCAGAGGATGCTCCGGGGATGTAGCTTCTTCCAATGTTGCTTTAAAGGGCGCTGAGCTGGAGGAAGTTTCAAAATTAAAATATTTGGGTTCTCAAATATGAAATGACTCCAAAGTCATCGGAGTTGCCAGCCCGGATAACAGGTGCGGTGGCAGCCTTTGGAAAACTTAAAATATTAGTGTACAAATTCTCAGCGGCGTACTTGATACGTAACACTTTAAATGTCTAAGGTCCATCCTTCGCATAAAGCGGCAAGATGGTTTTCCAATAACAGAAGTATTACGTCGTTCTGGCATATTCGGAATAGAAGCTCTCATCATAAAACATCACCTACGATGGTGCGGTCACGTCATACGAATGGATGACAGAAAGGTTTTCTATTTCGAGGTGTCTAGAAGGAACTGTAAACAAGGTGGACAATACCTGCGGTACAAAGACGTACTCAAACGCAACCATGTGGCTTTCAACATGCCAACTGATAGTTGGGATGAGTGTGTCTGAACCTGGAATAGCGCGTGATATAGTCCTCGAAAATCTTAGTCCAAGACACCAAATACGGAAAACTCAACGGAAACCTTCCTACAATTACACGGTAAACTCGGCTGGCCAGCTTGATTCTATGCCATGTGACCAGATCTTCAATTCGAAGTTCGGTTCCGCTAGCCACGTCAAAGTGTACCACAACAACGACTTGGGATAGACACAAATAGAAGTCACCATCAACGGATACGGCTTGGGTGACATGATGACACGCACACTCCCGGTCTTCCCAATCGTAATTTTTAGCTGTGTGAACCGCCCAACCAGGACCTGCCCATACCTATTTTTACCCACGACGGAACGGAGCAGGTATATGCGTTTAGGGTGAGAGATGTTTGTGTGTGCGTTTGTGCAAAGAAATGTTACTAATTATCTTCTAAACTAATAATCCGATTTTGATTCGGTTTTCAATAACGGGTTTGTGTTTGATGAGTTCATGTTATTAGACAGGTTTCATGTCTGTAACTCACTAGGGGGCGCCACAATATTAGTGTTTAGAATAAATATTGTTCGAAACGCCTCTTCAATTTATAATAGCAATTTATTTGCAATAGTTTTTATTAGTTAATTGTTTTTGACAGGCGTTTTTTTTTTCGGTTCCATTGATTACACGTAATTACGTCGAACACGGTGCTGTTTCATTGCTACCTAAATCCCTTAAAAATCAGTAAAAAGGCATATCAGGCATATTCATGGTCCTTCGAGCCAGATTTCAGAGAAGATCACAATCAATAAATTGTAGATAAATTAATACGAAGTGATTGGCGAAGATTAAAGAAAAATCAAGATCGACTATAAGTGGCACGTGGATTGTGTGGTCAAGTGAATCAAATTCATCCAATTAATCCTCATTTAATTCATAAAGTTGAACCCATCACTCAATAATCAGGTAGTATTAAGTAAACAGCCTCCGTGGTCTAGTGGTTAGAGCGTTAGGCTCACGATCTGGTGGTCCGGGTTCGATTCCCGATGGGGACATTGTCGAAATCACTTTGTGAGACTGTCCTTTGTTTGGTAAGGACTTTTCAGGCTTGAATCACCTGATTGTCCGAAAAAGTAAGATGATTCCGTGCTTCGGAGGGCACGTTAAGCCGTTGGTCCCGGCTATTAGTCGTAAAAACACCTCCACCAACCCGCAGTGGAGCAGCGTGGTGGAGTATGCTCCATACCCCCTCCGGTTGATTGAGGGGAGGCCTGTGCCCAGCAATGGGACGTATATAGGCAGTTTATGTATGTTATGTATTAAGTAAAGCAAAGTGTTGTTAATTACGGTTAGTATAATTTTAATTACATTTATTACT
This sequence comes from Pectinophora gossypiella, assembly GCF_024362695.1. Classification (NCBI taxonomy): domain Eukaryota; kingdom Metazoa; phylum Arthropoda; class Insecta; order Lepidoptera; family Gelechiidae; genus Pectinophora; species Pectinophora gossypiella. The sequence continues at coordinate 759,672 of NW_026063243.1, forward strand.
CACGACGGAACGGAGCAGGTATATACGTTTAGGGTGAGAGATGTTTGTGTGTGCGTTTGTTCAAAGTAATGTTACCACCTATCTTTTAAACTAATGATCCGATTTTGAGGCGGTTTTCAATAACGGGATTGTGTTTGATGAGTTCATGTTCTTAGACATAGATATAAGGAGAAATAGGTATGTAATAAAAAAAGGTTTGAATGATAAACTGGTTCATGAAAAATTAATCTCTTACAATTGGTCTAAATTACTGCTAATAATGTGTCCTTTGCTCTTATATCAGCAACTGTATAATGTATTTAATTCTATTTACGACGAGTGTAAGACTGAGATACTTGTTAAGAGAAAACGCGTAACTCAGCCATGGATGACTAAACAGCTATATAAATTAATTCTAAAGCGTGATGTGTTGTTTAGAGACTGGAAGTCGTCACCGGCTAACATGAACAAAAGGTTAGAATACACTAAGTTTAGAAATAGATTAAATAAATTAATTTTTAATGCTAAAAATAAGTATAAGCAGCAACAAATAAAAGAGTGTAATGGGGATTATAGAAGAATCTGGTCTTACATTAATGAGTGGATAGGGCGTAAAAAAGATAGTCTCGACGAGGTAATAGTTAAATATTTAGGTAAAAAAGATAGTTTATATAAAGTCTGCCAAATAGACAGACAGCCAAATAATTAAGTTAAATAATATCCCGATTGAAAATGTAAAGAACTTTAAGTATCTAGGCAGCATTATATTTCGTCGCTTCATTCTTCAGATATAATTTAATAACCATGTAGTTTCCCCAATCAATGGCAACTCCGCACGATTTTAAAGTTAGTTTATAGAAACTACTAGCTGGTACCCGCGACTTCGTCTGCGTACTTTTAATTTGAATATTAAGGATTATATAAAAGGAACGGTATAGCATGTGATTAAAAGAGAGTAAGTAGGTATATTTAAAAAAAAATAAAAAATATCTGTTTACAGTCGTTATAAAGTACCTATGTATTCCATTGAGTGGCAGAAATTACCTAGGAATATTTATCGGTCCCTTATGTCCACTTACAGGGGTCAGCGTCACGTTGTGTACAAAAATATTTTAAAATGACCTATTTTAAAACTTTTTTGTACACAACGTTTGCTATTTTGTTATTATTTGTTGAAATGTAGAAATTGTTTGGACTCGACACTCGCGAGCAGGCCACGTATACACCACGTGCGCTCCCCCACCACAAGACAGCGCCGTTGACTGCCGCCACACTTCGGCGAATGTGCGCGACGACGAACGACGACCGACGGCAGTGGCGGCGATGCAGAGTATTCGTTAAAAGGAACTTTATCTACAAAAGCCAAATTTTTTTAACTTGATACACCCAAAACTACTAAATATCATGTTCCTAGGTTCAGTGGTTAATATTTTGTATACAAAAAGTTTGGCTTCGTAGTTCCCGTTCCGAATCCGTTCCGTTCCGTTCGAATTTCGGAAAATCCGTTTGTTGAAAAACTCTGCACATCCTAAGAGACCTACGTACCAAGTTTCATGGTTTTATCTTCAAAAATGACGAATACCCATACAAACATTCAACCCGTATTTCACCCCCATACTGGTAAAAATTTCAAAATGCTTGAACAAACGATTTTTTGTTTGTTATTTAGTGCCTAAACACAAAATTTAATATTTTTATCTTGAAAAATGACGAACCTTATAAAAAATTTCAACACCTATTTCATCCCCTCAAAGATCGAATTTTCAAAAACGCTTTAACAAATTGTTTTTTTATTTCTTATCAAGTTCCTAAATATAAAGTTTCGTGGTTTTATCCCCAAAAATGACGAACTCCCATACAAACTTTCAACCCTCATTTCACCCCCTCACTGGTCGAAATTTCAGCAACGCTAGAACAAATGTTTAATTATTTTTTATCAAGTGCTTAAATATAAAGTTTCATGGATTTATATTTTAAAATTAAAATATCCCATACAAACTTTCAACCCCTATTTCAATCTCTTCGTCCCTTCTTTTCGCAATAAAAGGTATCCTATTTTCTTTCTCAGGGTCTAAAGATTGTCTGTGCCAAATTTAATCAAAATCGGTTGAGAGGTTTAAGCGGGAAAGCGTAACAGACAGACAGACAGACAGAGTTACTTTCGCATTTATAATATTAGTAAGGATTATTTTCCCTCGTTAAATAGTAAACAAACTAAGTGTAGGTGTTATAATTTCGTTGACGAACTGATTACCTATCCGTTTCTTTGTCTAAAATGAGTATTACCTTATTACTATGATTGATTACTGGGCTTAAAGTTCGTATAAATGTCTATCGAATTACCTCCTCAAGTTTAAAGCGTAGCTAGTCATGTAGTACTATATTAATTGTGGTGTAAGTAATTAGATTTTATCTGTATGTAATGTAACAGTCAGTTGAATAAAAAAACTTATACAAATCAGATCAATTAATTGGCGTAATGTGATTCTAGAAAGAGTTTTAATGTTAATAGATAGCTAGCTATAGCTATGTGTAGGTTCCTGTAGGAATGAGATATAACTGTTTAATAAAGACAGTTGCATCAAAATTTTATCATAAATTCCCTAAATTATGGCGCCTACCTACCCTCTAAGTTAGAAAAGTGATCAAATACTAACTTGAGGTCACTCAGTTTAAAAAAAAAACATCGAAATCATTCCAGTAGCTATGGCGTCATGCGCTTCTTGACACGATCACGAAATCTAGATTTCCGCGGGAATGAGGTATTTTCCCGCCATAAAAAGTAGCCTGTGTCCGTGCCTAAGATCCTATCTTTAAATTAACCAAGTCTTATAAAATTCCGTTCAGACGTTAAGGCGTGAATGAGGCAAACTTTTAAAACAAACAATTAAAAATCACTAACCTAGTTTTCTGTCTACTGCCTACGCCTTAAGTACGATAGCATAAATATTAATAGGCCATATCCTTTTCTAGATTACTATCTATCAGCTAACTAAATTTCATCAAAATCCGTTGAGCCGTTTAGGCATGATAGACAAAACTCCCAGCAAAAACCATAAAAAAATCACTAACTCAATTCAGTTTTCTGCCTACTTCCTACCCCCTAAGTACGATGACGTGATCAATTTGATCGTACAACCATTTGTAGATAACCAACTATTACCTTACTAAATTTCATTAAAATCCGTTCAGCCGTTTAGACGTGAAAGAGCAAAAGTCCCAACAAAAACGACTACAAATCACTAAATCAATTTAGTTATCTGCCAACTGCCTACCCCCTAAGAACGATGGCGTGATTATTTATAGCCTATGACCATTTCTAGGTTATCATCTATCACCATACCAAATTTCATCAAAATCCGTTGAGCCGTTTAGGCGTGAAAGAGTAACAGACAGACAGACAGACAGACAGACAGACAGACAGAGTTACTTTCGCATTTATAATATTAGTATGGATAAACAAAACGCAACTTTTGTTGAGCAGTATCGAAACGCACTTTCCCTCCATCTATCTGTTAGCTGTCAACAACAAACCTCATTCCTTTCTCGTGCGCAGCTTCGCACGCACGTCCAAAAAAAAAAAAAAAAGAAATCATGCCGAAACGCAGCGCGCAAGAAAGTATTTCGCGATTACAAAAAAGGATAAAAAAAATTCAAGAATCCGAACGTAAACGTCGCAGGATTATTGTGTACAGTGATTCGTCAGACGACGAAAATTCAGGAGGTAAGAATGCAAGTTTAGTTTTTCGAAATCATTACTTGTCATTTTACCTACATTTGCACAGGAACTGACTGCGAGTCTTTGACTGTGACAAAAACATATCGGGGTTGACTGCGAGTCTCCAACGATAAACACTAAGCAGAAAATTCGTGTTATCTAAAATAGATATACGTTAGTCTGCATTCTTGTCCGAGAGACAAAAATATAAAATAAAATCTTAATAATATTTTTTCTCGACCTACCTTCTTTCTTTACATCTTAAAATACGAAATGTATTTTTAGGAAATGAAGAACCACCGAGGCCTGTTGACTCCAGTGAGCTTCAGGAGCAGCCTGCTGCACCCTTGGATCCCTCACCGCCGTCAGACGTCCCGGAGACCACGGCTCCTGCGGCACCGTCAGAAATTGAGCTGGATCCTGATCTGCTATCAGCCTTAGGGGACTCCACGTCGGAGGCGCCGGCTTTTGGGGACAAAATCCTTGATAACCTGGCACAACTTTGGACACCATTGCTAATCAAAGGTTTGCCAAAGGAAAATAAAGATTTACTACTCAAAGATCGAGATTATTTTATACCCGACAATTGTAAGCTGCTACAGGCGCCAAAACTAAACGCGGAAATTTCAGCAGCTGTCCCTGATATGGTTCGCAATCGAGATAAAAACTTAATTACTTACCAGCAGCAATTAGGTATTGGTATTACCGCCGTCAATCGAGCTATGGACATACTTTTACACGGCGACGACAAAGTAAGGGCAGTCAAACACCTAAGTAACGCCTGCAGGATTTTATCTGATTTACATGCCATATCGACGCAAAATAGAATCAAACTTATTACGCCCAGCTTGGATAAGACCTTTTTACACATCATTCAAGACGCAGAACGTGAGGATACGTTATTCGGCAATAAGCTGTCTGATAATATCAAGGCAGCGAAGACCATTGAAAAACAGGGGCTTCAGATTAAGAAGGCTCCTTCAAGTTCGAAGGCTTCAGCATCTACTCTACAGACAGGTACTCGCTCGGCCCAGCAGGGAAACTGGCAAGCACCTCCTCGCTACTCGTCAAACAGGGGGGGGGGGGGGGGGGCGGGGAGGGTTCACGCGGCCGCCACAACCACAGCCCTCGACCTCGAGTCGCCGCCCGTACCCACCGGGCCCACCAGCGAAAGCTTCGAATCAGAACCTGCCGAAGTCACGTGCTACAAAACATTAGCAGAGACGCAGGTACACGCCGGTCATTTAAGACATTCTTATGATTATTGGTGTAAGATTACTAAAAACAGAAAAGTTTTAGATTGGATTAATAATGGGTTTCACATTCCATTTTGTGACGAAGTAAATCAGTCCTCTGTACCTCAAAATACACTTTCGCAAAGCGAGAATCTCGAAATGGCTATTGCTATTGAAAAATTAATACAATTAGGGGCTATTGAAGAATGTGAACCCGATATTAATCAATTTATTTCAAAGATTTTCCTAGCACCAAAATCAAATGGTGAAAAACGATTTATTTTGAACTTGAAACCCCTTAACCGGCTTGTGGCTAAATACCATTTTAAAATGGAAGATTTCCGTACCGCATCTAAACTTATACCACAGGGTGGTTACCTCGCTACCATAGACCTGAAGGAAGCCTATCTTCTCGTTCCAATTGCAGCATCAGACCGTAAATACTTACGTTTTCAGTACAACGATAAAACTTACGAGTTCAACTCGATGCCTTATGGCCTCTCTGTTGCTCCTCTTTTTTCACGAAAATAATGAGGGAAGTAGTAAGTTTTTTGAGAAACCAAGGTTACCAGTCTGTGGTCTATTTAGATGACGTACTGTGTATAGGTTCAGATTACGAGAGTTGTATGGAAAATGTGAATGCAACTTTGACTCTACTGCAATCTTTAGGTTTTGTCATCAACTTTAAGAAAAGTTGTCTTGAGCCTCAACAAACATGCAAGTTTCTTGGTTTTAATTTCGATACACAAAATACGATTTCCTTGCCATCAGATAAGCGTAACAATATTGCGCAGTTAGCACAAAAGTTTTTAAGGTTACCGCGATGTACAATCCGCGAGTTTGCTCAGTTAATCGGGGTCTTTATAGCGGCATGTCCAGCAGTTAAATACGGCTGGGCACACACTAAGATTTTAGAAAGACAGAAATATCTCGCGTTATTAAGTAATAACAATAATTACGAAGCGAAAATAACCCCTTCAAAAGTCATTTTAGAAGACCTTACCTGGTGGTCGCAGAACATTCAGCAAACTTTTAATCCCATGAGACACAACAGTTTCAAATTAGAAATTTATACTGATGCTTCTAGAATTGGCTGGGGAGCCGTTCAAAATGATAAAAGAGCTCACGGGCACTGGAAACCCAGTGAAAAAGATCTTCATATAAACCATTTGGAGTTAATAGCCGCATTCTTGGGATTAAAGTGTTTTGCTGAAAATGAACGCAACTGTACAATTTTGTTACGTATAGATAACACCACAGCGATCAGTCATATCAACCGCATGGGTGGGGTCCAATTTCCTCACTTAAGCGACTTATCACGTGAAATTTGGCATTGGTGCGAGAAGCGCGACATCTGGATCTTTGCCTCCTACGTAAATACAAAGGAGAATTATGCGGACTATGACTCCAGAATTATCAACCCGGACACAGAATGGGAACTACCTTCGGACGCGTTCCAAATCATCGTCGATCATTTCGGTCAACCTGAAATTGATTTGTTCGCCTCCCGCGCTAACGCCAAATGTGCCAATTTCGTGTCTTGGAAACAGGACCCAGATGCGGTTGCTGTGGATGCATTCACGATTGATTGGTCAAATTTAAACTTTTACTCATTCCCACCATTTTCTTTATTATTGAAATGCATACGCAAAATTATAGACGACAAAGCAAGCGGGACCCTTGTTTTTCCCATCTGGCCTTCCCAGCCGTGGTATCCGCTCTTGCAGAGCATTGTGTTGAGTGATATCATATATTTACCAACCAGTAAATATGCTCTTACTTCTCTTTTCAGAGAACAACACCCTCTGCAAGGGATCCTTACACTGGGTGTCGCGAGACTCTGCGGCTCGCATTCCTTCGGAGAGGATACCCACCGGAATCTTTAACTTTGTTATTAGCTTCTATCTCTGACAACACGGCTAAACAATACAGCGTAACATACAAACTATGGTGGCAGTTCTGTGAAGTGAATGATGTCGACAACTTCAAACCTCCGAAGATGTCGGTTTTGTCCTTTTTGACCAAGCTCTTCAATGATGGTTGCTCTTACGGCAGCCTAAACAGCCACCGTTCTGCTCTGTCCTTGCTTTTAGGTGACAATTTTGGTTCTGATGAGTGTATAAAGCGTTTGCTCAAGGGTGCGTACAGATTGAAACCAAGCACCCCGAAATATAACCATATTTGGGACCCACGTCTTGTTTTAAACTATATTTCAAGCTGGTACCCTAACATTAATCTCAGTCTGGAAAAAATAACTCACAAGTTGGTGACACTGTTAGCAATATGTACAGCCCACAGAGTCCAAACTTTGTCACTCATCAAAATCAAAAATATATCTATGACTGAGCAGGGCGCTCGGATTGATATTACCGATTTGATAAAAACCTCAGGCCCGGGCCGGGAGCAGCCTCTGCTTATACTTCCGTATTTCAACGAGGACACGACAATTTGCCCTGCTTCGGTTCTCATAGATTATATTTCTGTCACCAGAAATAAGAGAGACGATAGTACGGGTCCACTCATACTGACCACTAAACCACCTCACAAACCAGCCAGCAGTCAAACCATTAGCCGATGGATCAAATCTGTGTTGTCAGCTAGCGGCGTGGACGTGTCGGTGTTCAGCGCACACAGCACGCGACACGCCGCCACGTCCGCGGCTCGAGCGGCGGGCGTCAGCATAGACACCATCAGGAAAGCTGCGGGTTGGCAGTCTTCTTCAGACACATTCGCTCGTTATTACAACAGACCTGTCACACATATCGATGCTTTTGCAAGATCAGTGTTGTCAAGGGAACAATAGTTTATGTTACCCTTTGTTGTTTTTTTTTTCTAGCTACAACATGAGAATTTTGTTTTATATTTTTTTATTGGAAAAGGTAACCAATATATAAAAATAAATAAACAGGTGATTGTAAAAATACTGTGTTTTAATAATAGCAAAACTTTATAGATACTCAAAACATCTACATGGTTATTAAATTATATCTGAAGAATGAAGCGACGAAATATAATAAATGATCAAACGAACTTCTCAAGTGAAGTTCGATCGTTATTATATGAGTCGCTTCATTCGAAGATATAATGTCCCACCCTCCCATACATTACCCACTAAAAAGTTTTGCAGCTACCTCTAAAATAATGAGGTTTGTTGTTGACAGCTAACAGATAGATGGAGGGAAAGTGCGTTTCGATACTGCTCAACAAAAGTTGCGTTTTGTTTATAGTTTCTATAAACTAACTTTAAAATCGTGCGGAGTTGCCATTGATTGGGGAAACTACATGGTTATTAAATTATATCTTCGAATGAAGCGACTCATATAATAACGATCGAACTTCACTTGAGAAGTTCGTTTGATCATTTATAATAACGAATGACTCAAGATGTACTTTAGACGTTAAAACCAGAATAGCAATGGCAAAACAAGCTTTCCATAACAAAGGGTGCATATTCAAGGCTAGGATTGCCAAATCTATCAGAAAAAGATGTGTCAAAACCTTCGTATGGAGTATAGCCCTCTATGGATGTGAAACTTGGACACTGACACAGAAGGACAGAGAGAGGCTCGAGGCCTTTGAAATGTGGTGTTGGAGGAGGATGGAAAGAATAAGTTGGACAGAAAGGGTTACAAATGAGGAAGTGCTAGTAAGAGTAAGGGAAAAGAGACAAATACTGAGAATTATTGAGGACAGAAGAGGCAAGATGATTGGACACCTAATAAGACACGACGAATTCATTAAAAACATCATAGAAGGAAAGCTAGAAGGAAAGAGAGGAAGGGGAAGACCAAGAAGAGCTTACATGGAACAGATTAAAGAAAAGGTTAACGTCGTGTCTTATAGGGAAGTCAAGGAATTGGCCTTTGATAGACTGGAATGGAAAATGCTACACCGACAAGAGCGTGGCTCTTAAATTGATGATGATGATATAAAGTCTGTTGTGAGTTCGCTAAAACATTTACTAAAGAAATTATAGATATTAAGCACGTATGTAATGAGAAGTTTTTAAATGGAAATGAGTATGTTAAAAGGAGTATTGTATCGTTTAGATTTATTAGGGTTACACCAAGGGATGTGGAAAAAGTTATTACTAATTTGAGTTCCGATAAATCGCCAGGGTTAGATAAAATAAGGGCATGCGACTTAAAATTAATAAAAGATAAAATCAGTCCAATATTGGCACATTTGATAAATATTAGTGTATCGACAGGTTTATACCCGGATTACCTAAAAAAGGCTATCATACGGCCAATTTATAAAAATGGTAGTCACTACGACTACAAAAATTATAGGCCTATAGCTATTTTATCTGTTATAAATAAGATACTTGAGAAGATTATAGTAGGGCAGATAACTGGTTTTTTGGAGCGTTATAATGTTATTACAGATTGTCAGCACGGCTTCCGGAAGGGTCGCAGTACGAGCACAGCCTTATCTCGCTTCTCCCACATAATCAATGACAGCTTAAACAGTGGGAAACAGGTGTTGGGCCTTTTTATAGACTATAAAAAGGCCTTCGATACTTTGGACCACGACGTGCTGCTTCAGGCTATGGAAGAATGTGGTATAGGAGGACCAACTAACTCATGGTTCAGAAACTATCTAACTAACAGAACTATCCGTACTGTGGTTGCGGGGAGCGAGGGGGAGGAGGCGAGCGTCACACTCGGCGTGCCCACCGGCTCCGTGTATGGCCCTGTAGGGTACACTATGTTGGTGAATAGCGTGGTTAATGTCGTGCATCAATCGCAAGTTATTATGTATGCCGATGACATGTGCCTGCTATATGCGTCTAAAGACATAGATGAGGCGCGCTCGGCCATACAGGCGGATTTGAGAATATCGTAAAGTGGGCGCATGACAACGGCATCATAATAAACATTAAAAAAACACAATGTGTACATTTCTATTCACCATATAACAGACTAGCTAAATGTGTAAACTATTCTCGGGTTGGTATTACTGGTCATACATATGAGTGCTTACATAATAATAAAAATGTGTGTTCGTGTAGGAATCTGGAATTATGTAGACAGATATAAGTACTTAGGACTAATGGTTGATTGTAACTTTAACTTCAAACTGCACATAGATCAACTTTGCCAAAAGCTAAGAATGGTTCTGAGTAAGTTTTTTTATTTGAAACCTGTTGTCAATGGGCACACTTTAATGATTGTTTACTATGCATTAGCAGACTCCCTCATTTCTTATGGTTTGGGCGTATATGGCAGGACCTTTTGCTCCTACATAAAAAATGTAAAAATCTTGCAAACTCGATTAATCAAGTACTTAGTTGACAACAAAACAAGGAAAGCATGTATGGACTATGCGGAACTATTTCCAATAATTAATATTTTGCCAGTTGACTTAAAGGTTAAATATTTGATCATGCTTGAAAACTACTGTAGTAGCGAGTATAAAACTAAGGTGAGCAATAGGTATAATACAAGACGGGTACGTGAGGGGTACTTTGTAACATATACAGCAAACAATTACTACGGCAAAAGGCTAGACAGGTACTTGGTACCAAGATTTTATAACGAAATAGGTTGGCTAAGAGAACAAACTAGTATAAGTAAACCAGTTTTAAAACTAAGGTTAAGAAAGTCCTTACTAGGCAATAGCGGCCGCTCGCGCCGTCTTCCTTTTCATCAGCTGACCTCATAAGTATTTCCTATTATTATTATGACTAAGCGCTGTCCCTTTTAGAAACCTATCACGCATACTCGCACTTGCAGTCATGCGCACAAGCATGCATACATACACACATCACACGCATACAATCTGCCTTAGGTACACATACTGTCTCTGTCTAGCAAGTACATAATTAAGAATATGTAATTAAACTTGATCCCAAGACCCTCGGGTCGTAGGGCTAGACAGGAATCTTTGCTTTAATCTTTTACCTATTATTTCTTTTCATTATCGATATATAAACGCTATAAGCATTGTAATCTTTTTCTTATCGTGTGGGTAGTAAGGTCGATTATCAAACCATTGTAATAGTTGTTAAGTATTTAGCAATTTCTTTTAAGCAACAAAAGGTGCATACTCATTTAGTTATAAGAGCGCCCGCCAACAAACTGGTATAAGTTTGGCGAAATTATTTTTTTAAGAAAAATTGTACCTTTTTTGGAATAAATAAATAAAAAAAAAAAAAAAAAGAAAGGTGTCATGGCTGTAACTCACTAGGGGGCGCCACAATATTAGTGCAAAACAATGTTGCAATATAATCAAAACGAAATGTCCGATTACAATTCTGTTTTCGGCAATGTGTACGTGGTAGCTTTTTGCATGTTCCCAAATAATAAAAATTACGTCTTTAACTCACTAGAGGGTGCTACAATATTAGTGAAAATTTGTATTGCAATAATATTAAAACGAATTGTCCAATGTCAATGCGGTTTTCAGCAATGGGTTCGTAGTTGAATGGTGCATGGTCTAAGATACGTCTTATAATATTAACTCACTAGGAGGCGCTGCTATATTAGTGGGAAACGTTTATATTGCAATATTATTAAAATTAAAACGTATTGTCTGATTTCAATGCGGATTTCAGGAATGAGTTCGTGGGTGATTGGTGCATGTTCTCAGATGAGTGTTATAGAGGTAACTTTAAACAGAAAGCAACTGTATAATCTATACTTATAATAAATCTGTAGAGAGGTCAATTCTGTACATTAAATATTTTTTCAAAATAACTATCAGGGGGTGATAAGTGGTCGATACTGATGCCAAAAATGCAATCAGTAAAATTTTTGTCTGTCTGTCTGTCTGTCTGTCTGTCTGTCTGTCTGTATGTTCCTTATAGAAACAAAACCTACTGGACGGATTTTAATGAAACTTGGTACAATTATTCTTCACACTCCTGGACAGGTTATAGTATACTTTTCATCACGCTACAATCAATAGGAGCAGAGTAGTGAAGGGAAATTCTTTTGTATGAAAAATCTAAACCACTCAAGTTAGACGTTTGAAATTTGGCATGCAGGTACCTTAGATACCGTAGAGGTATACTAAGAAAGGAATTCCCGAAAATCCTACGGGAACGGGAATTAGCGGGAAAATCCTTTTGTATGAAAAATCTAAACCACTCAAGTTAGACGTTTGAAATTTGGCATGCAGGTACCTTAGATACCGTAGAGGTGTACTAAGAAAGGAATTCCCGAAATTCCCACGGGAACGGGAATTAGCGGGAAAATCCTTTTGTATGAAAAATCTAAACCACTCAAGTTAGACAATTGAAATTTGGCATGCAGGTACCTGAAGTACCGTAGAGGTGCACTAAGAAAGGAATTCCCGAAATTCCCACGAGAACGGGAACTAGCGGGAAAATCCTTTTGTATGAAAAATCTAAACCACTCAAGTTAGACCTTTGAAATTTGTCATGCAGGTACCTTAGGTACCGTGGAGGTGCACTAAGAAAGGAATTCCCGAAATTCCCACGGGAACGCGAATTAACGGGAAAATCCTTTTGTATGAAAAATCTAAACCACTCAAGTTAGACGTTTGAAATTTGGCATGCAGGTACTTTAGTAAACTTAAAGCTTAGTTGCAACAGGATATTACAAAATTCCCGCGGGAACGGTAGTTAGCGGGAAAATCCTTTTGTATGAAAAATCTAAACCACTCAAGTTAGACAATTGAAATTTGGCATGCAAGTACCTTAAGTACCGTGGAGGTGCACTAAGAAAGGAATTCCCAAATTCCCACGGGAACGCGAATTAACGGGAAAATCCTTTTGTATGAAAAATCTAAACCACTCAAGTTAGACGTTTGAAATTTGGCATGCAGGTACTTTAGTAAACTTAAAGCTTAGTTGCAACAGGATATTACAAAATTCCCACGGGAACGGTAGTTAGCGGGAAAAAACATTTGTATGAAAAAATCAAATCTAAATAAAAGGAGAAACTGACTGACTCAGTGACTGACATATATCAACGCATAGCCTGAACGGCTAAACGTAGGCATTTGAAATTTGGAAGGGACATAGCTTAGGTACCGTAGAGGTGCACTAAGAAAGGAATTCCCGGAATTCCCACGGCAACGGAAATTAGCGGGAAAATCTTTTTGTATGAAAAATCTAAACCGCTTAAGTTAGACGCTTGAAATTTGGCATGCAGGTACCTTAGTTAACTTAAAGCTTAGTTGCAACAGGATATTGCAAAATTCCCACGGAAACGGGAGTTAGTGGGAAAAAAACATTTGTATGAAAAAATCGAAACCGCGTAAGATAGATATTTTCAATTCAATTCAATTAAATTATTTATTGCATTCCATGTAGTACAATAGGGTGTTACATAGGCATAGGAACTAAAACATGGACCCTATAGGGCACAACAACGTTGAAGGGAAGAGAGGAAGTGTGTATTAAAATTAAAACTCAATGAACAATCAATTAAAAAAAAAACAATTCAATCAATTGATTCAATCTAGCACGCATGCATACCTTAGTAAATATAAAGTTTATTTTTGGCTGTATTTTGAAAAATGGGAGTTATTGGGAAAAAAAAATGTACTTATGAAAAAATCTAAACTGCATAAGTATGCACTCCCACACACACAAAGATCTCTCTCTTATATAACACGCCACGCGGACGAAGTCGCGGGCAAAAGCTAGTATATAATAAGGGACTTAATATTATGTGGTAGGATGAATCACACTTATTGTTTTGCGAGATCTTACCTACACATTATATAGATTATAATTCGTATATGCTCTCTAAAAAGTCTGAAATAAAATTAAGCAAAATTAAAAATTTTGAAAAAAACCCACGACGGTAAAAATCTCATCGAAAAAGAATAAAATAACTCAAAACCCCCGACTTAACCCAATTATTATGTAACGAAATATTATAATAGACTAAAAATACTTTCTAAAAAAGAGTTGATATCTCGAGACATCGGTAATAGATATACATACTTAAGTACTTAAACAATGAATATGGATGTTTAGTTTTTTCCTAACGTGTCTGTTTCTCGAAGATATACTTAAATGTAGCGATAATAATTTTACCATAATACATAACCGAGGAATATCCGTCGGGGGCTGCCATTAACCCAGCTAAAGTTTTTCTAGTGACGTGAATACAATTATTGAATAATTGTGGATGTTTAACGACGACATAAAATACACTTATGAGTATGATTAAATTTTTGTTGAAATTTCATACAGAAAAGGCAGCCCCTGACGGATATTCCTCGGTTATGTATTATGGTAAAATTATTATCGCTACATTTAAGTATATCTTCGAGAAACAGACACGTTAGGAAAAAACTAAACATCCATATTCATTGTTTAGGTACTTAAGTATGTATATCTATTACCGATGTCTCGAGATATCAACTCTTTTTTAGAAAGTATTTTTAGTCTATTATAATATTTCGTTACATAATAATTGGGTTAAGTCGGGGGTTTTGAGTTATTTTATTCTTTTTCGATGAGATTTTTACCGTCGTGGGTTTTTTTCAAAATTTTTAATTTTGCTTAATTTTGATATGTTGAAGTGATGCGGGCACAAGGTTTCATACAAAATTGCGATGACTGAAATGTTAACATTATTTCTTTTTTGTTTTGGAAAAACGTTTTAAGTCCTTTCAAAAGAAAATGATAGTTGTTTTATACGACAAAATTTTTAAAAAAATGTAGCGTTTAGGCGCAAAACGTCCAATTCGCAGAATGTCCAGTTCGCAAGTGGTCCAATTCGCAAAATGTCCAGTTCGCAAATTGTCCAATTCGCAGAATGTCCAATATTCATCGTAACGTGATTAATTTACTAATTAAAAAAGTTGGGTTCTAATGCTAAGTCAAGTCATAAGTATATACATATAAGTGGTCCACTGATTGTAATTTTAAACCTACAGGACTCTCTCCTTTAAATCAACAGGACTTTAAAAGAGTCAAACTTTTTAGGGAACTGTTATATATATCTAAATGTCAATACAATTCAAATTTTCTAAAAAAAACTGCCTAATTATTTTCCAACTAGCTGGTACCCGCGACTTCGTCTGCGTACTTTTAATTTGGATATTAAGGATAAAAGGAACGGTATAGTATTTGATTAAAAGAGAGTAAGTAGGTATATTTAAAAAAAATCTGTTTACAGTAGGTGTAAAGTACCTATGTATTCCATTGAGTGGCAGAAAGTACCTAGGAACATTTATTGGTCCCTTATGTCCAAGAGATACTTACAGGGGTCAGCGTCACGTTGTGTACAAAAATATTTTAAAACTAGCTTTTGCCCGCGACTTCGTCCGCGTGGCGTGTTATATAAGAGAGAGATCTTCGTGTGTGTGGGAGTGCATATCAAATTTCAAGCATCTAACTTATGCAGTTTAGATTTTTTCATACATTTTTTTTCCCAATAACTCCCATTTTTCAAAATACAGCCAAAAATAAACTTTATATTTACTAAGGTATGCATGCATGCTAGATTGAATCAATTGATTGAATTGATTTTTTTTTAATTGATTGTTCATTGAGTTTTAATTTTAATACACACTTCCTCTCTTCCCTTCAACGTTGCTGTGCCCTACAGGGTCCATGTTTTAGTTCCTATGCCTATGTAACACCCCATTGTACTACATGGAATGCAATAAATAATTTAATTGAATTGAATTGAAAACATCTATCTTACGCGGTTTCGATTTTTTCATACAAATGTTTTTTTCCCGCTAACTCCCGTTTCCGTGGGAATTTTGCAATATCCTGTTGCAACTAAGGTTTAAGTTAACTAAAGTACCTGCATGCCAAATTTCAAGCGTCTAACTTAAGCGGTTTAGATTTTTCATACAAAAGGATTTTCCCGCTAATTTCCGTTCCCGTGGGAATTCCGGGAATTCCTTTCTTAGTGCACCTCTACGGTACCTAAGCTATGTCCCTTCCAAATTTCAAATGCCTACATTTAGCCGTTCAGGCTATGCGTTGATATGTCAGTCACTGAGTCAGTCAGTTTCTCCTTTTATTTAGATTTGATTTTTTCATACAAATGTTTTTTCCCGTTAACTACCGTTCCCGTGGGAATTTTGTAATATCCTGTTGCAACTAATCTTTAAGTTTACTAAAGTACCTGCATGCCAAATTTCAAACGTCTAACTTGAGTGGTTTAGATTTTTCATACAAAAGGATTTTCCCGCTAATTCCCGTTTCCGTGGGAATCGGGAATTCCTTTCTTAGTACACCTCTACGGTGTCTAAGGTACCTGCGTGCCAAATTTCAAAGGTCTAACTTGAGTGGTTTAGATTTTTCATACAAAAGGATTTTCCCGTTAATTCCCGTTCCCGTGGGAATTTCGGGAATTCCTTTCTTAGTGCACCTCCACGGTACCTAAGGTACCTGCATGACAAATTTCAAACGTCTAACTTGAATGGTTTAGATTTTTCATACAAAAGGATTTTCCCGCTAATTCCCGTTCTCGTGAGAATTTCGGGAATTCCTTTCTTAGTGCACCTCCACGGTACCTAAGGTATCTGCATGCTAAATTTCAAATGTCTAACTTGAGTGGTTTAGATTTTTCATACAAAAGGTATTTCCCGCTAATTCCCGTTCCCGTGAGAATTTTGGGAATTCCTTTCTTAGTGCACCTCTACGGTACCTATGGTACCTGCATGCCAAATTTCAAACGTCTAACTTGAGTGGTTTAGATTTTTCATACAAAAGGATTTTCCCGCTAATTCCCGTTCCCGTGGGAATTTGGGAATTCCTTTCTTAGTGCACCTCCACGGTACCTAAGGTACCTGCATGACAAATTTCAAAGGTCTAACTTGAGTGGTTTAGATTTTTCATACAAAAGGATTTTCCCGCTTATTCCCGTTATCGTGGGAATTTCGGGAATTCCTTTCTTAGTGCACCTCTACGTTATCTAAGGTACCTGCATGCCAAATTTCAAAAGTCTTACTTGAGTGGTTTAGATTTTTCATACAAAAGGATTTTCCCGCTAATTCCCATTCCCGTAGGAATTTCGGGAATTCCTTTCTTAGTGCACCTCTACGGTATCTAAGGTACCTGCATGCCAAATTTCAAACGTCTAACTTGAGTGGTTTAGATTTTTCATACAAAAGGATTTCCCTTCACTACTCTGCTCCTATTGATTGTAGCGTGATGAAAAGTATACTATGACCTGTCCAGGAGTGTGAAGAATAATTGTACCAAGTTTCATTAAAATCCGTCCAGTAGTTTTTGTTTCTATAAGGAACATACAGACAGACAGACAGACAGACAGACAGACAGACAGACAGACAGACAGACAAAAATTTTACTGATTGCATTTTTGGCATCAGTATCGATCACTTATCACCCCCTGATAGTTATTTTGCAAAAATATTTAATGTACAGAATTGACCTCTCTACAGATTTATTATAAGTATAGATTTTCTCGTGGTTTCTTTGTATTTGACGTCACGTTTGTATAACAGTTCCCTAAAAAGTGACACTTTAATCTAAGCATTCAGCATTCAGCTCAGAAATCATCTACAGATGAAGACTAGAATAGCACCTCATAATATTGTATTTAAAATAACTTATAAAAGATTTCGTAATTTCTGTACAAATTTGATTCGTAAACTAAAAATAAATTACAATCAAAACCAGATTAATGAATCATTAAAACATCCAAGAAAGTTCTGGGGAACTGTTAATAACATATTAACTCAATTTAAACAAACAAAATCAACCAATACTAATCTACTAAATTTAATGCCTCATCCTTTAGACTCAGTAAACCGTGTAAATAATTTCTTTATAAATATTAGTAAAACTCTTGCTGATGACATAGTTAAACTAACTGGTCATTCTAATTTGGCCTATACTACTAAACAACCTATACATAGCTCTTCATTCGTCTTACTTGAAACAGGCCAGAAAGAAGTTGATGAAGTACTCATGAACCTTGACTCTGGGAGTGCTCCAGGATGGGACGGGATTGACTCTAAATTCGTAAAGCTTACTAGAGATTTTATGGTTCCTCTTATAACTCAACTAGTAAACATATGTTTTAATACCGGTACTTTTCCTACAGCTCTCAAGCGATCGATAGTAACCTCTGTCACCAGACAGAGACAGTGTTAATAATTACAGACCTATTTCTGTTTATTTTTTTTTTATTTTATTTTATTTGGGACAACAACAGTCTTATATCTAATTGTACAATGTATGATTTCATTTACAATATGTAAGACCAATTACAGCTATCCACATAATTACATACCTAGTAAAATATAAAGAGGATGCCAAAGGAAAAAAAAAAAAGAAGAGACAGTGTGTGTGTGTGTGTGTTTATGTGTGTGTGTATGTGTGTGTGTGTGTATTTGTGTGTGTGTGTTTATGTCAATACCACACAACAGTCCGTATCACTTTATAATTTAAGAAATGTCTTAATATGATAGTAAATAGAAAAGTAATTCAGTTAAGTACTTCCATTAAATATAGTACATTTAATATTACGTAAAAAAATTCGTTTACTATCCGTAAATAAATCAATTTCACCGAACCGTGCATTATATGTATGGACTAATCTCGTAAATACAGAATTTTGTCCGTAATTAGTAGAGTGTAGGGGAACATGGAACAAGGCAGTGTGTCTTGTGCGGCGACGGGGTACATTGAACCGAAAACGCTCCAGCATCTCAGGGCAGTCAAGACGACCACGCAAAACATCGTACAGAAGACCCACATCCAGTATTACTCTTCGATCTTCGAGAGTTAACATTTTGTTGTTGCGGCAATTTTTTTGATTTCTGCTAACAGGGGCAGAGGTGCGACATTTGTAATTAAGATGCTTTATGAATTTCTTTTGGATCCTTTCTAGTTGGCTGACATATACGCCATAAACGGGTGACCATACTGGGGCGGCATATTCCAGAATACTACGAACGTAGCTGTAGTAAATAACTTTTAAGCTCATGGGACATTGGAACGCTTTACAGGTACGAAATACAAAGCCAAGATTTCTGTATGCCCTGTTAGTGATGTTATCAATGTGGTTAGAATGGAGCATCTTGCTGTCAAAATACACGCCAAGGTCTCGTACTACATTGACCCGCTCTATGACATTATTATTGAAATTGTATGGATAAATAATGGGGTTCCTCTTTCGGGTAAAGCTAATGCACTGACATTTACCGATGCTGACTGTGATTTTATTACGTTCGTAATATTTATAAAGTTCATCAAGATCATCTTGCAGAAGTTTACAATCAGTGACGGATCGGATTCGCATAAAAACTTTTTTATCGTCCGCATAAAGTAGATGTTTAGCGTTTGTTACGCACGCATTTATG
Source organism: Pectinophora gossypiella (assembly GCF_024362695.1). Taxonomy (NCBI): domain Eukaryota; kingdom Metazoa; phylum Arthropoda; class Insecta; order Lepidoptera; family Gelechiidae; genus Pectinophora; species Pectinophora gossypiella. Next base: position 778,881 of record NW_026063243.1, read on the forward strand.
TCGTAGATATACGCATTGTAAAACAATGGCCCCAGATGCGACCCTTGGGGTACACCAGAACAAATACTAACAAAGTCAGATCTATAGCCGCCAAGTATAACAGCCTGTGAGCGATTTAAAAGATAAGAGGCGATCCAACGTAACAGGTCCCCATGAATCCCTAAGACTTGAAGTTTGTTGAGAAGGATGTTGTGATCTGTTCTTACGTCCTTTTCGAAAATCATAGAAAAAATCTTAATAAGAGACTTTTAAACTACCTAAACAAATACAATCTGTTATCTGATTCTCAATTTGGTTTCCGGAAAGGTCTATCAACACAAGATGCTATTACAGCGCTTACATCAGCAATTGTGAAAGAGGTAGATGAGCAGAATAAGTGTGTTACAGTATTTCTGGATTTGCAGAAAGCTTTCGGTACTGTTTCTGTCCCCATCCTAGTGCAAAGACTTGAAAGAATCGGAATAAGAGGTCTAGCACTTTCATTGTTTAAAAACTACCTTGATGATAGGAGACAAGCAGTGAAAGTGGATGGAATACATAGTGACGAACAAAAAGTAACACACGGAGTACCCTAGGGTAGTGTGCTCGGACCGACGCTGTTCTTAATTTATATCAATGAGTTATGTGATCTTGATATCTGTGGAGGGCAGATTTTCTCCTTTGCCGATGATACTGCTGTGGTATTCTCTAACAAAACAAGGGATGGCGTCCTTAAGACAACTGAAATGGGTCTTCCAAAAATAGCACACTGGTTAAACTCTAACTTTCTCATCCTAAACATATTAAAAACAACCTATATATGTTTTGCCCCATATAACAACTCTCAACCTTAAGATAATTTTGTTATAAGGATACATACTTGCTCTAACCCTACCCAAGTAGCATTTTGTTCCATTTAAGAGTACACATTTAGTTCCAAGGTGAACTTAAAGCATTACTACAGTTCACTCGTGATGTATTAGCTGCATTATTGCAATTAATTACACCTATACCTGTCTAAGGGACGTATAGGAGTGTAGAGTAATACTTTTATACGATTATGGGTGTTATAATACTCTAACAACTATTCCTTAGTCAGCTTTCTGACTAAGAGCATTATAGGAGGGTAGAGATACGGCAACCGCTGTTTAACGGCCTATTTGTTCGATGTTATAGAGCTAGCATTTTAATATAACACTTGTGGTCATTTATAAAGCCAAAGGCTGTTATGTGTACTTGTTTTAGACTGTTATACAGTCAGTAGCTGTATTAAGACATGTTTGTGATACTTAAAATAACCTTTTTTTACTATCTGTACAGAAGTGTTTAAATGATTCACATGTGGACTCTAGGCTGTTAGAAAGACCATATGTGTTGTCCATTAACATCAATAGCAGTTTATTTGTCCACAAGTACTACTCTTATTTGCTGTAAGCTGAACATGAATGTGAATGTGATATTCTATTACACTTTTTCCCAAGCGCCATTGCAACCGTTGTTGGTGGTTCCGTACATGATGCAGAGGAAAATATTATGCCTGAACCTGAAAGTTCCCTTCAAAATATACAGATATGGTGATTGCAAACAAATTATTTTCTGTCCTTTTCTGTCGCAGGGCATAATGTTGTCCCTGTTTATCTAGTTTGTTTACATTATTTTAAATACCTCCTTGAACAGAGTAGTGTTTTTGTAATGTAAATACTCTAACGCCAACTGTGTGTCTCACACGAAAAGGTGATTTTTGTTAGTTTGTTACAAAATTTGTACTTTAGGTACTCATACTTGACTATAAGTAACTGGGCATTTTTAACTGGGCATTTAACGGCCATTAATAATTTTTATTGCGGATCTCTAAAATTTCAGTATTTGAAGAAAGAATTAAAGATACACAATTGTCCTGAACTACATCTTAAAGCTGTACATAAGTTCACATTAGAATAAATTAATTGACATTGGCGCTGTAGTGGTACAAATGTGGGACTTCATATAGATAACAGCATTCTAACAGAACACATGTGAACCTAATATACGCTCACCGCATTAAATAGGAGTTATAACAGTTCACATAGCCGTATTTCATTTCCACCATTTTGTTCTACGTAACCTAAAATATTTACCAAATAAATCTACAAGATTAATGCAGATTTATCACAAAATACGCAGATAGAGCGAATGAGTTTTGGTTTCCTGTTAAAATTAATTACCGTAGTATAATTATAATGCCAATAAAATATCAAAAACTGAAAATGTAAATTTTCCTCTCAGCCAGTTTTAAATATTTCAAAATGAATACAGAGGCGCGTGAAATTTTTAGTTGTCAATATGTATACATTTCACGATAAAGTTGCATTCCCATGGCATTAACATGATTATGGTATATAAAACAGGTACTAATCGCGTGTTATATTATAATAATAATCCGCCGGAGTTAGTTTGCCCCGAATCCGTGCACTCCGTACAATTGTCAAACTAATATATTAAAATGTGGAAATAATTTAGGACACAAGTGAATTTAAGGTAGCTTACTGGAGTACTTTTGTCCGATTTTAACTGTGAAGGCTGTGTATTTAGCCACTTATTACTCTTTATTACACTCATGTACGTTGTATGGTTCACACTGCGTTCCATATAGTGCCTGTAAGTCAGCCTTAAGTCCGATGTTACTACTTAAACTGCTATTATAATGCTATTATACTTCTAATGTACAGCCATAGTGAACTTAAGGCTGTCTAATTTGTGCCCAAACTGGTTCAATAAAAGCATTATAGCAAGCTATACAGCTCATATACAGCTGACATACACAGCTTGTAGAGTACATGTGAACGACTAGACATCTTATATAGAACCCCGAATGCTACTTGGGTACTATCGTAAGAAACTGTAATTGCCTACCCATTAAAAAAACAACCTCGATTAAATATCTGGGAGTTATCGTTGATCAGAGATTATCGTGGCATCCTCAGCTTGAAATGGTTATGGGGCGCATAAGAAAGCTTATTTGGATATTTAAAAAGCTGCGACACATTATGACTAAAAGTTTATTAAATATAATTTATGTGGCCCTAGTTCAACCTGTATTAACATACTGTGTATCTGTATGGGGAGGTGCCACAAAGACTCGATTTCTTGACTTAGAAAGAGCGCAGCGCTCACTTTTAAAAGTCATGTACTTTAAACCGCGTAAATTCTCTACAGATTCACTGTATAGATTCAGCGATCTACTGTCCATTAGAAAACTTTATATTTTAAACATAATCCTTAGTCGACATAAAACACTCCCTCTTGATACAAATATTTTAAATAGACGACGTCATGACATTGTGGCTTACTCAAGACCAGTGCGGACAGCTTTTGCTGGCAGACAATATAACACGCAATCAGCTTATCTGTACAACATTGCAAACAGAAAACTCAAAATATACTCCATGACATTTTGTAATTGTAAACCAGTGTTGGTTGAGTGGCTTAAAGGTCTTACGCATGAGGAGGTTGAAACACTCTTGACACGCACACGCACACGCACACGCACACACAACTTTCGGACAATCAGGTGATCAGCCTGTAACGTCCTAACCAACGGCCTTATAAACAGATTTTTGTGCCAACGCGCGCCAATAAAGTAGGCATTACGAACAGATACTATTTCTTTTGAGTTGATAGGTATCAAGTGGAATTTCCTGTCGCAAAATTCATAAAAAAATAGGTTTTTTTTTTAAAAAATTCAGTCCCATATTGTGTTTTAAGCTGCATAGAACCCACATTTAAAATAAACAAATAAAAATTACTAATTATTAAATTTTATCAATGTCATCAATAAATAATAACGTACCTACAACTTCAGCTATGCACGGCCGCACAGGTGAATAGCCGGCGCACGGGTCAAGGGCAACGCGCGCCAATAAAGTAGGCATTACGAACAGATAATATTTCTTTCTCTGTCACTTGCACCATAAACATACTTCTCTCTCTCTCTAGTCGTCGGCTCGACTCGGCCGCGGCCGGCGCGTCGTCGGCGCCCTTAGTCGGCGCCTTTGATGCTTTGCGCTAACGCCGCCCTGCGCTTCCGCTCAGTCGAATACTAAGCTTGACCCGAATCGCGTGATGTTTTTCGAGGATATTTTTTTCGTGTTTGTGAGTGTTTTGTGTTTGTTTTATTCTGTAAATGAGTAGTGTCGACTATGATGATAGATCATAGACCATTTACTGCGCAAAAGTATGGAAGATTGTTGATGTTTATTAAAGAGCAAGGTGTTGTGTTTGTGAGTGCGTGTGATACCTACCTACCGCGGAGGAAACGCGATGTTGCATACCTACGTGACGTGACATGTTCTAGGGTACCTACCTAGGTACTTCATAATAATAATAATAATAAGAATCTTTATTTCGCACCACAACTCAACATAAGGAAATATGAAATGTGACAATATAAGTAGATGACAATGGCAAATATAAAACTATTAACTAAATGTTCAGTTGTGGCAGACTGGTGCCCGAGCTAGGCAGTGAGCCTGTGTTACAGGTCACCAGGCCTCCACTCCTGACCGCGTCATGCAACACGGTTTAGTACAAACAATTGATAACATTCCCATATACAATGTGATAGATGTCCAACCATTTTAAAGTGCGAAAACAATATTATGGTAAGAAAATAAGAAATATACGTAGTTTAAAAATAATAATAATAACAAAAAAAAATATAAAAAGAAAAGTATGAGTGTGTGTGAGTGTGTGTGTGTGTGTGTATGTGTGTGTGTATGTGTGTGTGTGTGTGTGTGTGTGTGTGTGTGTGTGTGTGTGTGTGTGTGTGTGTTCATCATCATTCATCTGAAGGAATAACAATTAAGGTAAGGCAAGAGTAGGGTTTTTATTGTTAATAAGTTAGGAACGTTTTAATAACTGGTAGGTAGGTACCGTGCGTGACAAATCGTAGCAGTAGGTGTTCTACTTCAACAAACTCAGATTCTGTTTTTACGGGTGTTGTGAACTACACGTGTAAAAGGGATTGTGGTTATTTTTCGTCAAAATTCCGGCGTTAATGTCTTTATTTTTATTTATGTTTGTTCTGACTCTATAGAGATTTTGGTGGTGGATATAGTGAAAAAGTTGTCTCAGTGTTTTTACGTTTATTTTGTGTTCTGTACATAAACAATATATTATCCTAACCTCAAAAAGGTAAGTGCTATTATGGAGGGTCATAAGGACCCTCCCGATAGGGGCCCTCCGCCTGATGACCCCGAAGCAGGTATCTCTTCCTCCCCCATGGATACTCAGGATTCTCAAACCGCAGGTCAAAAACGACCTCGACCTGATCAGGACGCAGTCCATCCCAAAAAAACTATTAGGAGCTCTATCGAAACTAGTACGGCTAATACTCCTCCTCAACAAAGCTACATTCATCCCTCTTTGACAGGTGAATCGCCTAAGGAGTTTTTGAGTACCGACACTGGCCCATTTATTGTTCACCTATGTATGGAGGTCTCTGAACCGGATTCGGCTGTTGTAATTCGACCCATGAAGATTGGACAACTTCTTGTGAATAATGGAGTTATTGGTATAGCTCAGGGTGGAGTTCGCAAAATCGGAAGAAACAGGGTCTCTGTTGAATTTGTTGATGCTATCTCGGCTAATGCCTTTCTCAGCAGCTCAGTAGCTGCTTCTTCCAAGATGACTGCTGACATACCGACCTACAACTTTTCTAGAATGGGTCTAATTAGGGGTGTCCCTACAGATATCACAATGGAGGAGCTAGCAGAATCTATTGAGTTTCCACATGGATATGGGATTGTTCTTAAAGCCCGCCGTCTTAACAGGAAACATCACACAAGTGATGGGGGTATCCAATGGATTCCCACTAATAGTGTTGTCCTGACTATCCAAGGCCAAAAGCTCCCAGAAAGAGTCTTTTCGTACAAGACTTCCTTACCGGTCGAAAGATACCAGCTGCCCACCATTCAGTGTATGAAATGCTGCAGATTTGGTCATATCAAATCCCAGTGCCGGTCTAATCCTAGGTGCTATAAGTGTTCTCAATCCCACACTGGCCATGAGTGTGAGGTCGTAGAGTCATCAGCATCATGTGTGCTCTGCCAAGGGTCCCACTTTGCGATTGACAAGAAATGCCCGGAACATTCTAGGCAAAAAAATATTAAGGATTTAATGTCTTTAGAAAATATTTCTTTCCAAGAGGCATCCTCTCGCTTCCCAACTGCGAAACGTAGTTATGGTGAGGTTACTGCTCAAGCTGCCCCCCAAACTCCCCAAACTCCCCGATCCCAAATGATAACTTCTCCTGTCACAACTTCATACAGGAAGACTGTGACAAAAGTTCCTAGACCACGTACTCCCCTGAGTAAAGGATATGACCGTGAAGCCCATGAGAGTATTGTTAACTCTCCCCGCTCATCCCTCCCTAATGGTTGTGCTCTGTCATCAAACCCAGAAGCTCCTTCTCCCGTCAAATCTCTTGGGGAATCCCTCGGTCTCTCCCGGAGTGATAACTTCCTGGAGATCCTAATTAACCTCCTCCTCAATATTATCTCCAAATATGATGATTCCTTACCGAACAACGTTGCCCAGAAACTTGATCAATTGTTTTTATCCTACCATAATGGACACCATCAGCCTAATTCAATGGAATAGCCAGAGTATTAGGCCAAAATTATATGTAATCGTGCATTTGATTAACAAGTTCAGTCCTGTTGCCTTTGCCATCTCTGAGACTTGGTTAGCCCCTGGTTCCCGGTTCCGGGTCCCGGGCTACTCTTGTCTCCGGGATGATGGTGATAGCCGGGCTGGCTGTTGCTTGTTGATTAAACGTTCTGTTCCCTTTACCCAACTTCCTATTCCTCCTCATGGTGATGGCATAAATGCCATTGCTTGTAGCATCTTTAATTTCACTATTTTATCTATTTATCTCCCTAGGCCAAATACCTCACATATATATGATCTTCAGAATATAATTTCTTCTCTTCCTAGTCCTATTATCATTCTAGGGGATTTCAACGTAAGGCACATTCAATGGGGCTCCAACCTCACGAACCCGTACTCTATTGCACTCTCAGACTTATTAGATGACCTAGATCTATGTGTCCTTAATGATGGCTCCCCAACCAGAAGATCTTATCCCCACCAAAATCCAAGAAGTGCTCCTGACCTCTCAATTTGCTCCTCATCATTATCTCCTCTCTGCTCATGGAGAGTACTTCCTTCCACCTATTCCAGTGACCATTTTGCTATTCTAGTTTCAATTTCCCATAGAACTACTCCTGCAACCACTCCAAGTCCTTTACTTAAATATAGACTAAATCAAGCTGATTGGTTCGCATATTCCTCCGCTCTAAATGCTTCAGTTCAATCCCTTCTCCCTCCTTCAGTAGACAATATTCTGGTTGCTTACTCGAGCTTTGTATCTTGTCTATTGTCGGCTGCTGACTTGCACATCCCTAAGAAATCTGGGCGCTCCCACAAACCCTCCACTCCATGGTGGGATTCGGAATGCTCCTCGATGGTGAGAGAAAGAACAAATGCTGAACGCGCCTATAATGAGGAAATGACAGTAGAGAATTTTCTAAGTTATCAGCGCATAGCTGCTCAATGCAAACGTCTCCTCTCCGAAAAAAAAACTGCTGGATGGAGAAGTTTTTGTGAATCTCTTTCCCCCAGAACCAGCATGTCAATAGTCTGGAAACAAATACGTCGTTTCAGAGGCTCACTAAACTCTACTGACATTTCCTCCAATGACCCCTCCTCTTGGGCTGAAGCTTTTATTGACAAAATTGCCCCACCTTCTGTCCCCTTCTTGGATTTATTCCCTCCCCCTCCCTCTTCTCTCCACTCATCTGATCCTTTCGATGCCCCTTTTTCTTTTGACGAGTTACAGTGTGCCTTAAACGGCCTCTCTGACTCGTCACCTGGAATAGATGGAATCCCTTATTCTTTCTTGGTCAGGTCTGGTATCCCTGTTAAAGAATATTTTTTAAAATTAATAAACTTATTTGTTTCTTTAGGGTCTATTCCAGATGACTGGAAAACCCAAATAATTATTCCCATTTTAAAACCTGGCAAGGACCCTTCCGATCCTTGTTCTTATAGACCGATTGCTTTGTCCTCATCCTTAGCTAAAGTTACCGAAATTTTGATCAAGAACCGTCTGGAATGGATCCTGGAAAGTAGACAATTACTGGGCAAGTCGCAGTTTGGGTTCCGTAAAGGTTACAGTCCTCTTGACAGTTTGAGCATCTTATCTACTGACATACGTATAGCCTTTTTGAAAAAGCAGTATTTGGTTGGGGTTTTCCTTGACATAGCATCCGCATATGATAACGTCCTACTTCCGAAGCTCAGGCAAAAATTGCATCAGCTGAGTGTTCCTGTGAGGCTTTCTCGTTTCATTTGTAATATGCTGATGGCAAGGAATATCACACCTAGAATCAATGGAGTGGATTATCCCTCTCGTTTAGTGTGGCGCGGTCTTCCCCAAGGATCTGTTTTAAGTCCAATTCTTTACAATATTTACACTTTCGACCTGGAGAGATCACTGGATTCATTCTGCAATGTGTTACAGTACGCCGACGACCTGGCACTTTACGTTACATCTGACTCCATCGATGACATTCATGTAGAATTAAATTCGGCCCTCTACTATCTTCATTCGTGGTTGGATGAACATGGCCTCTCTTTGTCGGTATCCAAGAGCTCGGCTTGCATTTTCACCTGCAAAAGGAACATACCACATTTGGACTTAGTATATAATGGTGAATCAATACCGGTCTTAGGGCATGTCAAATTTTTAGGCACATACTTAGACTCAAAAATGACAGGGATTCATCATTGTACTTACGTCGCCAAAAAATGTGAACGTGGAATTAACGCCTTAAGAGCAGTCGCCGGAGTAAGATGGGGAGCTCATTCTTACACCTTGAAGCTCCTCTATAATGCCATTGTTCGTGGTCATTTCGACTATGGATCATTTATTCTAGAACCATGCAATAAATCCAATATCCAAATGTGGGACAAGATCCAGTCACGATGCCTTCGAATAATTGCTGGGGCTATGAAATCTACAGCCATCAATGCCCTTCAGGTTGAATGTTCCGAGCCTCCACTTCATCTCCGAAGACAACTACTGTCAGATCGATTCTTCTTTAAGTCTCTTCAGTTTTCTCATCACCCCCTTATTTCAAAATTAGAAATTTTACGTGACTTAGTCCAAGGCAGTTCTAGATATTTTCTATTAAATTCTTTCTCCCACTATTTGGCCCTCCCTCACCCTGTTTCTCAATTAAACCTCAATCCCCTATTTTCTGTTCCTTATGACGCTCTTATTTTCCAGCCTTCCCTCTGTCATTTTGATATCCATAAGAATGATCCAGGCGCTAACAAAAAATTCATTGATAAACTTTCTCAGGATTGGCAGGGTTGGTTTACCATTTATACAGATGCCTCCAAAGTATCAGATTTGGATAACGTTGGAGCCGCGGTCTGGATACCGCATGGTGGGTATATCCTTAATTTTAAATGTCCCCACTTATCCTCTACTTTCACCGGCGAAGCTATAGCCTTATTTGAGGCTATTTCATTTGTCTATTCCCATAATTTAAACAAATCACTAATTCTTTCCGACTCCCTAAGTTGTATTCAAGCTGTCTCATCAAACCTTTTCAGATCCAACTCAAAATTCATCTTAACCTTTAAAATAAAAGATCTGCTATATAAATGCAAACAGAAGGGCATCGAGGTTGTTTTAGGTTGGATACCTAGTCACTCCGGTATCACTGGTAACGAAGCTGCAGACTGGGCTGCTAAAGCGGCCATCCACAACGGTTCTGAGTTACACTCAGAGGTATATTCCCAGGACTTATGCTCCTCAGCATCGACCCGCATGTTCAACCTATGGCAGGATTCTTGGAACTCCTCCAGCCGCGTTAAAGGGAAGCATTATGCTGACATTCAGCCTCTCATCCCTCGGAGACCTTGGTTCTTCCGTTACCGTGACATTCCCCGTTGTGTCATAGCCACAATTTGCCGTATTCGGTTAGGTCACTCAAGTACTCCTGTTCACCTCGCGAAAATCAGGGTGCGTGATCACTCACTGTGCGAGTGTGGTTTAGACGAAGGCACGGTGGATCACATATTTTTTAACTGTCCCAAACTTGTTTTTTCTTTGTTCGATGTCCTACCTCCAGATATCCCGCGTCCTACCCACATAAAATATCTTCTCTCTCTTATTGACTTCCCCTCTTTTGTTTATTCCCTTGTAAAATTTATTCGTATCAATAAAATTAAATTATGATTATTCAATATTAATATATTCCCATTCCTTCCTTCATATGTATAAAAATATATTTTGTATTCTATTGTCTGTTGTATTTTGTCTTTGTTGGAATGTTTAATGTAAAATGTGAATGTCTTTTTTGTTATAGGGCATCAATCTCTATGGATGTCAACAGATGACAGCTACTTGCCTGTCAATGACGAGCACGCTCAACATCTTGCAAGAGGACATACCTAAATAGCTTTCGAATCTTCGTTCAATTATTTTTTTATTTCTGCCCTATTGTGTATTTTCTACAAACGTGATACTGGCAGAATTGTGATCACACAGAAGCCATTCATCAAGAATTGAATCAACAAACTCAACATTTTTAAAAGTTGAACCACTAAGCATCTAAATACAAGAGAATGAAAACTCCTACCTAGATATCAACATCGTATCACGCACACGTAACGCGGCACAGTAAAAATTCAAAATCTTAATTAAACATTTGCGACAAGAAAAACACCCACCATCGTGTTTAGTACAATCAAATAGGCGTTCCATTTTTTTTTCCTTACGATGCCCCTAACATCCTGTATTGTAACCCTCGGAAGCAGCGTGGTCACTCCCAACACAAGCATATCAAATTGCTTACTGGGAGGTCCACAATTTCGATATTCTAAAATACTGGAGAAAAATAAAAAATTATATCTATACTTATAATAAATCTGTAGAGAGGTCAATTCTGTACATTAAATATTTTTTCAAAATAACTATCAGGGGGTGATAAGTGGTCGATACTGATGCCAAAAATGCAATCAGTAAAATTTTTGTCTGTCTGTCTGTCTGTCTGTCTGTCTGTCTGTCTGTCTGTCTGTCTGTCTGTCTGTCTGTCTGTATGTTCCTTATAGAAACAAAACCTACTGGACGGATTTTAATGAAACTTGGTACAATTATTCTTCACACTCCTGGACAGGTTATAGTATACTTTTCATCACGCTACAATCAATAGGAGCAGAGTAGTGAAGGGAAATTCTTTTGTATGAAAAATCTAAACCACTCAAGTTAGACGTTTGAAATTTGGCATGCAGGTACCTTAGATACCGTAGAGGTATACTAAGAAAGGAATTCCCGAAAATCCTACGGGAACGGGAATTAGCGGGAAAATCCTTTTGTATGAAAAATCTAAACCACTCAAGTTAGACAATTGAAATTTGGCATGCAGGTACCTTAGATACCGTAGAGGTGTACTAAGAAAGGAATTCCCGAAATTCCCACGGGAACGGGAATTAGCGGGAAAATCCTTTTGTATGAAAAATCTAAACCACTCAAGTTAGACAATTGAAATTTGGCATGCAGGTACCTGAAGTACCGTAGAGGTGCACTAAGAAAGGAATTCCCGAAATTCCCACGAGAACGGGAACTAGCGGGAAAATCCTTTTGTATGAAAAATCTAAACCACTCAAGTTAGACCTTTGAAATTTGTCATGCAGGTACCTTAGGTACCGTGGAGGTGCACTAAGAAAGGAATTCCCGAAATTCCCACGGGAACGCGAATTAACGGGAAAATCCTTTTGTATGAAAAATCTAAACCACTCAAGTTAGACGTTTGAAATTTGGCATGCAGGTACTTTAGTAAACTTAAAGCTTAGTTGCAACAGGATATTACAAAATTCCCGCGGGAACGGTAGTTAGCGGGAAAATCCTTTTGTATGAAAAATCTAAACCACTCAAGTTAGACAATTGAAATTTGGCATGCAAGTACCTTAAGTACCGTGGAGGTGCACTAAGAAAGGAATTCCCAAATTCCCACGGGAACGCGAATTAACGGGAAAATCCTTTTGTATGAAAAATCTAAACCACTCAAGTTAGACGTTTGAAATTTGGCATGCAGGTACTTTAGTAAACTTAAAGCTTAGTTGCAACAGGATATTACAAAATTCCCACGGGAACGGTAGTTAGCGGGAAAAAACATTTGTATGAAAAAATCAAATCTAAATAAAAGGAGAAACTGACTGACTCAGTGACTGACATATATCAACGCATAGCCTGAACGGCTAAACGTAGGCATTTGAAATTTGGAAGGGACATAGCTTAGGTACCGTAGAGGTGCACTAAGAAAGGAATTCCCGGAATTCCCACGGCAACGGAAATTAGCGGGAAAATCTTTTTGTATGAAAAATCTAAACCGCTTAAGTTAGACGCTTGAAATTTGGCATGCAGGTACCTTAGTTAACTTAAAGCTTAGTTGCAACAGGATATTGCAAAATTCCCACGGAAACGGGAGTTAGTGGGGAAAAAACATTTGTATGAAAAAATCGAAACCGCGTAAGATAGATATTTTCAATTCAATTCAATTAAATTATTTATTGCATTCCATGTAGTACAATAGGGTGTTACATAGGCATAGGAACTAAAACATGGACCCTATAGGGCACAACAACGTTGAAGGGAAGAGAGGAAGTGTGTATTAAAATTAAAACTCAATGAACAATCAATTAAAAAAAAAACAATTCAATCAATTGATTCAATCTAGCACGCATGCATACCTTAGTAAATATAAAGTTTATTTTTGGCTGTATTTTGAAAAATGGGAGTTATTGGGAAAAAAAAATGTACTTATGAAAAAATCTAAACTGCATAAGTATGCACTCCCACACACACAAAGATCTCTCTCTTATATAACACGCCACGCGGACGAAGTCGCGGGCAAAAGCTAGTATTATATTATATAATTAATGTCTATGTTTCTGGATCACTTTGTTGCGCAATCTCCAACCACGAACGAGGATCATCAACGATCAAGTTGACGCTGGTCGGAACAGGCTTACAGGACGTCCTATGGATAGGGGTCTTAACAGGATTACGGCTAAGAAAATCAACATGATGTATGTATTTCCCTTTCTTGTATTCTATTTCGAAATTGAAATCTTGTAAGAACGTCCACCAACGTGCAACACGCGGTGACAAATCTCGTTTATTAGCAGTACATTTTATTGCATTACAATCTGTAATAATTTTAAATTTAATACCCAAAAGATAAACTCGAAAATGTTTTAGAGCGTTGTATATTGCCAATGTTTCCAAGTCATAAGAACTATATTTTGCTTCCGCAGGGCTTGTTCTTTTACTATAATATGCTACAACTTTATTAGTACCATTACTCTTTTGTATTAAAATAGCACCATAGCCTAAAGAGCTGGCATCCGTGTGGACTTCTGTAGGTTGATCGGGATCATAAATTGATAATAATGGTTTCGAAATTAAACATTGAATCACATATTGTCGTGCCGCCTCCTGTTCAGAACCCCATCTCCAGGGTTCATTTTGTTTTGTCAATTGAGTTATACAAGCTGTCTTTGAGGCAAACGCGGGAATAAATTTTCTAAAATAACTGGCAAGGCCCATAAATTGGCGAACTTGTTTGACTGTTCGGGGGGCTGGAGAATTTACAAGAGCAAAGATCTTATTTTCGCTGGGCCTAACTGTTCCTCCTGAAATGTATCGTCCCAAGTATTCTATACCATCAACAAAAAAAATACATTTCTTTAAATTTAGAACGAAACCTGCAGCTGAAAGTGCCTCCAAAGTACGATCCAAATATGCCAATCCTTCTTCCATAGCGGTATTAATGGTATTAACGGTATGGCAACGGCTGTATTAATGGTATGGTGGTATTAACGGTATTAATAAATCGTCTATATAAACAACGACAAATTTCAAATGTTGGACTGCTTTGCTGATCGATCTTTGAAATACGGCTGGACCATTACATAAACCCGAAAGGCATTTTTAAAAACTCGTAATGGCCATCCGGGGTTACAAAAGCGGTAAATTTTACAGAATCAGGGTCGACAGGAATCTGATGGAACCCGTTTTTCATATCAATGGATATGAAATACCTTGCACGACCCAGTTTATCGATTTGGTCCTCAATTAAGGGAAGAGGGTAACTATCCTTTTCAATTATCTTGTTCAAAGCCCTATAGTTAATGCAAAGCCGTGGACTACCATCTTTCTTTTTCACCAGCAGCACGGGACTAGCATAGGGTGAATCGCTTTCTTGGATTATTCGTTTTTTTAGTAAGTCTTCAACTATATTATTAACCTTTTCTTTTTCAATAGGGGCAAGTCTATAAGGGCGATAATTCACAACTTCGTCTTTTTTTATTTAATTTTAAGTTCTCCAGTTTGAACTGTACCAATATTTACAGGAGATGCTAGTACAGATTCATGTTTTTGGAAAATTTCATTAATTTTAAGCTGCAAAACATTATCTAAATGTTCAGTATGTTTAGCCAGTTCCGAGAATTTGTCGCCCTCAGAAACCTCTGCCAAGTTAACCTCCGCAATTTGTTGTTGAATTATTTTACAGCCTGAAGAGTCAATGATAATCGACATAAATGACAACTCAATCACGCATATAGACGTCAAAAAATTGTTGTGCGACATCTCTAAGGAAATGGAGAAAACCATAAAACGTGAGATGCGAGAAATAACACAATCCCTACAATTCCATTCCGATAAGATGGATGAATTAAAAGCAAACTTGGAAACTATGCAAACCAATATTATTAACCTACAAAAGAAAAACGTCGAACTTACGAATAAAAACAACAACCTGGAAACGAGGGTAGGCGCTATGGAACAGCGTTTGCAGGAAATGGAGCAACAAAAGCTATGCAAGTGGATAGAAGTACACAACCTTCCATGTAATGAAAGCGAAACTCTTTTTGACATTGCGGGTAAAGTAGCCGAAAAACTGGTTCAAGAAGCTGAAGATGTGAAGCAAGTAAAACGCCTGCCGGGTAAGACTGATCGTCCAGGACCAGTTCAGATCGAACTTATTACCGAACAAAAACAAGAATCGTGGTTAGCTGCTTCTAAATCCCTTAAGAATCGACTCACTATAGCTGAAATTATTCCCCAAACTCCGGCTACTAAAGCCAATGAGACTATTATAATAGGCGAAGCCTTAACACCATACAATAAACGTCTACTGTGGGCAACGAAACAGGCGCTAAAGGAAACGCACAGATATATCTGGATAAAAAAAGGAGTACTGCGTGTGAGGAAGGAGGGGGAAAACCAAAAGGCGTATACTATTCGATCGGAGGAAGATATACTCAAAATTAAAACTAACTCGGTCATAAAAATATCTGCCCACCCTTAAACATCTTAATACTCTTAAAAAACATAACTTTACTAAATACCTGTTACCTTTTATAAAATTGATGGACATTTCCTTAGACGATATAACACAAATATCAGACTGTGTAAATTTAAAAGCCTTCCTGGAAAATGTTCCTAAATCCATATTGTTTTCATGTATTCATATAAACATTAGATCTACAATCAAAAACTTTGCTGCACTTGAACAATGTATATTATCTTCATCTCGAATCATTGATGTAATAATGCTAACCGAAGTAAACATATCACAAGCACTTAGTAGTATACAGGGTGTTAGTGACATCGTAACGAAAAAAAAAATGGAACGCCTATTTTATTGTACTAAAAATGATGGTGGGTGTTTTTCTTGTCGCAAATGTTTAATTAAGATTTTCAATTTTTACTGTGCCGCAATGTAAGTCGAACAACGCGCCACACAGACGCTAAACTTACGCGCGGCTACGTTACGCGTGCGTGATACGATGTTGATATCTAGGTAGGAGTTTTCATTCTCTTGTATTTAGATGCTTAGTGGTTCAACGTTTAAAAATGTTGTTTGTTGAAGTAGAACACCTACTGCCACGATTTTTCACGCACGGTACCTACCTACCAGTTATTAAAACGTTCCTAACTTATCTATACTTATAATAAATCTGTAGAGAGGTCAATTCTGTACATTAAATATTTTTTCAAAATAACTATCAGGGGGTGATAAGTGGTCGATACTGATGCCAAAAATGCAATCAGTAAAATTTTTGTCTGTCTGTCTGTCTGTCTGTCTGTCTGTCTGTCTGTCTGTCTGTCTGTCTGTCTGTATGTTCCTTATAGAAACAAAAACTACTGGACGGATTTTAATGAAACTTGGTACAATTATTCTTCACACTCCTGGACAGGTTATAGTATACTTTTCATCACGCTACAATCAATAGGAGCAGAGTAGTGAAGGGAAATCCTTTTGTATGAAAAATCTAAACCGCTCAAGTTAGACGTTTGAAATTTGGCATGCAGGTACCTTAGATACCGTAGAGGTGCACTAAGAAAGGAATTTCCGAAATTCCTACGGGAACGGGAATTAGCGGGAAAATCCTTTTGTATGAAAAATCTAAACCACTCAAGTTAGACGTTTGAAATTTGGCATGCAGGTACCTTAGATACCGTAGAGGTACACTAAGAAAGTAATTCCCGAAATTCCCACGGGAACGGGAATTAGCGGGAAAATCCTTTTGTATGAAAAATCTAAACCATTCAAGTTAGACGTTTGAAATTTGGCATGCAGATACCTTAGATACCGTAGAGGTGCACTAAGAAAGGAATTCCCGAAATTCCCACGAGAACGGGAATTAGCGGGAAAATCCTTTTGTATGAAAAATCTAAACCACTCAAGTTAGACGTTTGAAATTTGTCATGCAGGTACCTTAGATACCGTAGAGGTGTACTAAGAAAGCAATTCCCGAAATTCCCACGTGAACGGCAATTAGCGGGAAAATCCTTTTGTATGAAAAATCTAAACCACTCAAGTTAGACGTTTGAAATTTGGCATGCAGGTACCATAGGTACCGTAGAGGTGCATTAAGAAAGGAATTCCCAAAATTCTCACGGGAACGGGAATTAACGGGAAAATCCTTTTGTATGAAAAATCTAAACCATTCAAGTTAGAAGTTTGAAATTTGGCTCGCAGGTACCTTAGATACCGTAGAGGTGCACTAAGAAAGGAATTCCCGAAATTCCCACGGGAACGGGAATTAGCGGGAAAATCCTTTTGTATGAAAAATCTAAACCATTCAAGTTAGACGTTTGAAATTTGTCATGCAGGTACCTTAAATACCGTAGAGGTACACTAAGAAAGGAATTCCCGAAATTCCCACGGGAACGGGAATTAGCGGGAAAATCCTTTTGTATGAAAAATCTAAACCACTCAAGTTAGACGTTTGAAATTTGGCATGCAGGTACCATAGGTACCGTAGAGGTGCACTAAGAAAGGAATTCCCGAAATTCCCACGAGAACGGGAATTAGCGGGAAAATCCTTTTGTATGAAAAATCTAAACCACTCAAGTTAGACGTTTGAAATTTGTCATGCAGGTACCTTAGATGCCGTAGAGGTGTACTAAGAAAGGAATTCCCGAAATTCCCACGGAAACGGGAATTAGCGGGAAAATCCTTTTGTATGAAAAATCTAAACCACTCAAGTTAGACGTTTGAAATTTGGCATGCAGGTACCATAGGTACCGTAGAGGTGCACTAAGAAAGGAATTCCCGAAATTCCTACGGGAACGGGAATTAGCGGGAAAATCCTTTTGTATGAAAAATCTAAACCACTCAAGTTAGACGTTTGAAATTTGGCATGCAGGTACTTTAGTAAACTTAAAGCTTAGTTGCAACAGGATATTACAAAATTCCCACGGGAACGGTAGTTAGCGGGAAAAACATTTGTATGAAAAAATCAAATCTAAATAAAAGGAGAAACTGACTGACTCAGTGACTGACA
This sequence comes from Pectinophora gossypiella, assembly GCF_024362695.1. Taxonomy (NCBI): domain Eukaryota; kingdom Metazoa; phylum Arthropoda; class Insecta; order Lepidoptera; family Gelechiidae; genus Pectinophora; species Pectinophora gossypiella. The sequence continues at coordinate 796,773 of NW_026063243.1, forward strand.
TATCAACGCATAGCCTGAACGGCTAAACGTAGGCATTTGAAATTTGGAAGGGACATAGCTTAGGTACCGTAGAGGTGCACTAAGAAAGGAATTCCCGGAATTCCCACGGAAACGGAAATTTGCGGGAAAATCCTTTTGTATGAAAAATCTAAACCGCTTAAGTTAGACGCTTGAAATTTGGCATGCAGGTACCTTAGTTAACTTAAAGCTTAGTTGCAACAGGATATTGCAAAATTCCCACGGAAACGGGAGTAAGCGGGAAAAAAACATTTGTATGAAAAAATCGAAACCGCGTAAGATAGATGTTTTCAATTCAATTCAATTAAATTATTTATTGCATTCCATGTAGTACAATGGGGTGTTACATAGGCATAGGAACTAAAACATGGACCCTGTAGGCCACAGCAACGTTGAAGGGAAGAGAGGAAGTGTGTATTAAAATTAAAACTCAATGAACAATCAATTAAAAAAAAAATCAATTCAATCAATTGATTCAATCTAGCATGCATGCATACCTTAGTAAATATAAAGTTTATTTTTGGCTGTATTTTGAAAAATGGGAGTTATTGGGAAAAAAAATTATGAAAAAATCTAAACTGCATAAGTATGCACTCCCACACACACAAAGATCTCTCTCTTATATAACACGCCACGCGGACGAAGTCGCGGGCAAAAGCTAGTTAACAATAAAAACCCTACTCTTGCCTTACCTTAATTGTTATTCCTTCGGATGAAGTACCTAGGTAGGTACCCTAGAACATGTCACGTCACGTAGGTATGCAACATCGCGTTTCCTCCGCGGTAGGTAGGTATCACACGCACTCACAAACACAACACCTTGCTCTTTAATAAACATCAACAATCTTCCATACTTTTGCGCAGTAAATGGTCTATGATCTATCATCATAGTCGACACTACTCATTTACAGAATGAAACAAACACTCACAAACACGAAAAAAATATCCTCGAAAAACATCACGCGCGCGATTCGGGTCAAGCTTAGTATTCGACTGAGCGGAAGCGCGCGGCGGCGTTAGCGCAAAGCATCAAAGGCGCCGACTAAGGGCGCCGACGACGCACCGGCCGCGGCCGAGTCGAGCCGACGACTAGAGAGAGAGAGAAAAGTATGTTTATGGTGCAAGTGACAGAGAAAGAAATAGTATCTGTTCGTATGCCTACTTTATTGGCGAGCGTTGCCCTTGACCCGTGCGCCGGCTATTCACCTGCGCATAGCTGAAGTTGTAGATACGTTATTATTATTATTGATGACATTGATAAAATTTAATAATTAGTAATTTTTATTTGTTTATTTTAAATGTGCGTTCTATGCAGCTTAAAACACAATATGGGACTGAAAAAAATCTAATTTTTTTATGAATTTGGCGACAGGAAACTTCACTTGATACCTATCAACTCAAAGAAATACCTAGTATCTGTTCGTAATGCCTACTTTATTGGCGCGCGTTGCCCTTGATCCGTGAGGCTATTCACGTCCGAGTATCCATCAAGACAGATCAAACAAGCCCTAACTCGGAGGTCTTGCGTCCCAGGATCCTTTAATTATGTCTTAGAACCTTCTTGGCCTATGTGGTCCAGTGGTTGAGCGATGGGATGCGGAGGGTCCGGGTTCGTATTCCGGTGGGGACATATCACAAAAATCTGTTTATAAGGCCTTTGGTTGGGACGTTACAGGCTGATCACCTGATTGTCCGAAAGTAAAATGATCCGTGCTTCGGAAGGTACGTTAAGTCGTTGCTCCCGTCTACTAGGTACTTATGTAAGCACGTAGCCGTTACATGAATATTGTACACAGAACAGGATAGGTTTAATTAGTTCTTTACTGATGATTTAACAATGAGATTTAAAACCACGAATAACTTAGTACTTAGTACCTCGGTACCAACATGTAACAAGAAAAATAAGATCACTCCTCTCGGACAATTTTTTTCTTTGAACATGCCGACATTGCTTACGCGGCGGAGTTGCCGAACTATCGATAGGTAGATTATCAATTGTTGAACTTGAAAATTGTCTAAACTATCGAAAGTAGTGATAGTACATTTAGATCGATACTAGCGATAGTACCGATAGGTCTTGCTTTGTAATAATAATGGGTATTGATCTAAAAGATCTATCGATAGGTACCTACTATTGGTTTTTTTTAACTAGGTATCGATAGAATATCGATAGGCAACACTCTGGCGGAGTGTCCGCCCAATTCTAGACGCGATCTCGCTCGATTTTTGTGTAGCGAGGTTTTGCGTAGGTACTTACATACTAAGTTGGTGGATGGTTGACATAGTAGGTAACTAATTACCTAATCTGTGGTGGTTGTGTTAGTTGGTTGTTAGTTATTCTAATGACAACAAAGAATACAATTATTTACTGTTTCAACTGTTTTAGGTAGATAATGGCCCCGATTCCTATGAGTAAATGAATGAATAACCCGGTCGAATCAAAAAGGTATCTCGCTGGTATGCAAACCGTTTGACGTGTGCTGTCAACTTAATTCTGTCGGTTGTTTTAGATTTCTGCTTAAAATTGACGTGTATTCCATAAATTTTATGCCTGTTGATTATCCGTCCATTTAAGAATAAGAATAAAATAAATTTATAAATTTACGATAGACAGAGAAAGAAATAGGATCGGTTCGTAGTGCCTACTTTGTAGGCCGCGCCGCCGCCGCGCCGCCGCCGGCGTGCGGCGCGGGGCGCGCGGAGCGGGGCGCGCGGAGCGGGGCGCGCGGCTCGGTGCGTGTGGCCGTTGACCCGTTCGAGCAGCTGTTGTCTCCATTACATCGAAAATTTTCGATAATTTGTCATTATTGTTTTTTTTATTGAAATTTGGGTTCTATGCAGCTAAAAACACAATATGGAATTGAAAATAATTAAAAACAAAACTCAAAATTTCATGAATTTTGCGACGGAAAATTCCACTAGATATTAACTCAGAATCATGGTCTGAATCATCCCTCTCAGTATTCGTTACGATGTCACTAACACCCGGTATACCAAATAAAGGGTTATAACATGTACGCGGAGCTGCGGAGGAATAAACGAGGTGGTGGCATTATAATTTACGTAAATAAAAGACACAAATTTGACGTTAAATTCCACAAAATACAACACTGCGAAAACATTATAGGTCAAATAAGTTCACCTTCAATTTACTCCGCTGTTCTGTGTTGTATATACCGCCCACCTAGGAGTAGTAGATATTTGTTTATAAACGAATTAGACACAATGCTCAGTAAAATTGATCGTAAACATGACTTGTATGTTCTAGGAGACATTAATATCGATTTAAAGAAGAACTGCCCTGTAAAACATAATTACGAAACCACCATGTACAACCACGGGATAGCTTGCGGGATTACAGAATATACGCGTATAGAATTAACCAAAAAAGGACTAAGCAAATCTTGTATAGACCATATCTACGCACGATCCCGCTCACTAGACCTGTACACGGCGGCGCTCGGAACTGCACTAGCTGACCATCGCGCCGTCTCAATTGTAGGTACTGGAGCTCCAGTGCGTATCACACAGGTGGATTCTAAACTTATTACACGACTCGATACCAATATTCTGAATAAGGCACTGGATAATATAGATTGGCAACCTATAAAGAAAGTTAAATGTCCAAATATAATCTATAAAATGATAGTGGAAAACATACAAAAATGTTACGAGAACGCTAAAATGCAAATAAAAATATCAACAAATAAAAATAGAATAAACAATAAATGGATCATCATCATCATCAATTTAAGAGCCACGCTCTTGTCGGTGTAGCATTTAAAATAAATGGATGTGTAATAAAATTCTAAAAGCTTGTCAATATAGAGATAAACTATTTATGAAATGGATTTCGGATCCAACAAACAAACTATTGAAACAACAATATAATTCATCGAGAAATTATGCTAATAAAATAATAACAAGGTTCAAAAATAAATGACAATGGGCACTTTTGTATGAAACTTGGTCCAAGAACCTCCACTGATGAGACTTATATGTAATGAAAGCTTATGCTTCCCCTATGATTCTGGCAAAGTCCTATCAGATTCTGTCCCGGGGTTCTTTTTTTACGGCCATGTTTGTCCTGGCTAAAAATGTGATAAAATACAGTGGGAGCTAAAATCGACTCAAGATTTGTTGCTGGATAACTAAGTCTACATAAATAATTATGTATCATATTGTATATCATTTTAAAGAGGATCTTTTCCAGAATCCGAAACATAAAAAAAAAACAAAAAAAAATGTTTTTGTAAGCGAATTATAGTCAATTTATATCTGCAGCGCCATTGTTTCTCGGTAGCTAAGTTCAAGTTTCATGCCTTTTACCCATTCCAAAAGTATCTTACCGATTTTTTTTTATATTGCTTCCGGAATTTGATCTGAGTGATAATAACAAGAAAAATAAATAAACACCTCTCCGATAGAGACCGGCTAAGCTATTGCCTATTGCAAGAAATCGTCATCATTAGCAAGTCATTACGGTATTGCATATTATAAGCTTATCAGCAACTTGGAAATTGGTCCAAGAACCTCCACTGGTGAGACTTGCATGTAATGATAGCTTATACTTGTCCTATGATTCTGGCAAAGTTCTATCAAACTCTGTCCTAGGGTTTTTTTTACGGCCATGTTTGTCCTGAGTGTACAGTAGTGGACTGCAAAATCACCTCAGGATTTGTTGTCGAAAAACTATTTAACTAAGTCTATATACATAATTATATATCATAATGTATATCAATTTTAAAGGGGAAGGTTATCAGAATCAGAAACACAAATAAAAAAAATGCATTATGTAAACGACTTTTAGCCAACTCACGTCCGTAGCACCATTTTTCTCAGCAGCTACGTACGAGTTTCGCGCCTTCCAACCTTTCCAAAGGAGCCCAATCATTTTTTCCTTCTTCTGATATTGCATTCTTAACCTGACAAGTGACAACAAAGAAAAAAAAAAAAAAACAAATAGATACCATTCCGATAGAGGCCGCGTAAGCTATGGACCTATTGCAAGATAACGTACTCAAAGGCTAGTCATTATAATCCAACAGACGTAACATGATTAGAATGCGGGAGGACGCAAATGTAGTATGTTTTCTTTCACCACAATCTTGTTTTATTAATCCAGGCTTATATCTTGTCTTATAAACAATGCCGAATGGTACAACAAACGTATCGTAAACGTAAGGTTGCCTGGTAGTAATTGCTACCTTGGCAATAAAGCCGCCTTTTGCACCTGTTATTGCCTGAACTTGTTTAATAAATGTGTTTCTTTTGTATACAATAGAGTCATTGTATTGCATCTTGATTAGAATGACTTATTTCTTGTTTCTCTCGTACTAAGCTGTATGGTTGTATTGCTGTTAGTGTTAAAGAGACACATATTTCGTCTCTTTCGCATAAGGCGATGTACTACATTTCCGTCCCGCCGCATTCTAATCATGTTACGTCTGTTGGATTATAATGACTAGCCTTTGAGTACGTTATCTTGCAATAGGTCCATAGCTTACGCGGCCTCTATCGGAATGGTATCTATTTTATTTTTTTAATTTTTTTCTCTTTGTTGTCACTTGTCAGGTTAAGAATGCAATATCAGAAGAAGGAAAAAATGATTGGGCTCCTTTGGAAAGGTTGGAAGGCACGAAACTCGTACGTAGCTGCTGAGAAAAATGGTGCTACGGACGTGAGTTGGCTAAAAGTCGTTTACATAATGCATTTTTTTATTTGTGTTTCTGATTCTGATAACCTTCCCCTTTAAAATTGATATACATTATGATATATAATTATGTATATAGACTTAGTTAAATAGTTTTTCGACAACAAATCCTGAGGTGATTTTGCAGTCCACTACTGTACACTCAGGACAAACATGGCCGTAAAAAAACCCTAGGACAGAGTTTGATAGAACTTTGCCAGAATCATAGGACAAGTATAAGCTATCATTACATGCAAGTCTCATCAGTGGAGGTTCTTGGACCAAGTTCCAAGTTGCTGATAAGCTTATAATATGCAATACCGTAATGACTTGCTAATGATGACGATTTCTTGCAATAGGCAATAGCTTAGTCGGTCTCTATCGGAGAGGTGTTTATTTATTTTTCTTGTTATTATCACTCAGATCAAATTCCGGAAGCAATATAAAAAAAATCGGTAAGATACTTTTGGAATGGGTAAAAGGCATGAAACTTGAACTTAGCTACCGAGAAACAATGGCGCTGCAGATATAAATTGACTATAATTCGCTTACAAAAACATTTTTTTTTGTTTTTTTTTTATGTTTCGGATTCTGGAAAAGATCCTCTTTAAAATGATATACAATATGATACATAATTATTTATGTAGACTTAGTTATCCAGCAACAAATCTTGAGTCGATTTTAGCTCCCACTGTATTTTATCACATTTTTAGCCAGGACAAACATGGCCGTAAAAAAAGAACCCCGGGACAGAATCTGATAGGACTTTGCCAGATTCATAGAGAAAGCATAAGCTTTCATTACATATAAGTCTCATCAGTGGAGGTTCTTGGACCAGATTCGCCCATTCTCCTTTATCCGAGATGATATTATTAATAACCAAAATAACCCTAGAGTATTGTGGCGGATACTTAATGAGATCACTGGTAGGGCTAAGACATTAGCTGATAATATTATATTAAATGCCTTACTTAAAAATAACATAACTACCACTGACCTCTGCAATGCATTTGCCCTAAACTTCTCTCAAAGTGTTAAAAATATTGCTCCTAAATGCAATAGAAATCTTCTCGATAGGAAGGAATATGCATCAGCGCTCAATTTATCTTATAAATTTTAACCTGCAACAGCTAAATCGGTTCTAAAAGAAATAAAACAGCTAAATATTCAGAAAGCGCCAGGTATAGATAACATCAGAGCACTAGATTTAAAAACTATTGGTGCCAAAATAGCTGAAGTTGTAGCTACTTTCATCAACGCGTCTATCAGGCAAGGAAAGTACCCGCAAGAACTCAAAACAGGAATAGTTAGACCAATACATAAAAAGGGTAGTTTTATCTGTTATGACAACTATCGCCCAATAACTATAGAATCAGAATCAGAATCATTTATTCAACGTAATTATCATGGATAAACTTGTTGAAGGTCAATGTAACATTTTTGAATTTACGTCATTTCGCAAGGTGTTATGGCTGAGGAGAAGAAATGACAAGAAACTGCAACAGCAACACATCTTTTAAATCAATGAGGGTACATTACAAGTTATTTAATAACTAGAGGAACACATTCAATACCAGACATTTTTATCATTTAGGTAATCATTAATCTTATAATAGGCTTTTTTACATAAAGTAAGCTTCACGTGAGCTTTAAATTTGTTCTCTGACAAATTTAAAATATTATCTGGTATTTTATTGTAAAAACGTATACATAACCCCAAAAAAGATGAATTTAATTTACTTAATCTAGAATTTTGAACAACAATTTTATTTTTATTCCTTGTATTGTAAGTATGCCTTTCACAGTTTCTCGGAAGGAGAGATACATTTTTACGCACATACATAATGTTTTCATAAATATATTGACTTGCGACCGTCAGTATATTTATTTCTTTATATATATTTATATTACCTACTATTGATAAACTTGTAGAAAAAACAATTTCTCATTGAAAAGTTAAACGATTGCGGTATTCGTGGTCCACTAAATGTTTGGTGTCAAGATTATTTAAAGGAAAGGTCGTACACTGTCACAAAATAGGGGGTTCTGTAAGTAGAAGCGTTTTGGTTACAGAAGGTACAGCGCAAGGTTCAGTGTTGGGTCCATTGCACTTTATTACCTATGTTAACGACTTGGTTTAACCTCATCAAAAGCTGTGAGGTCTACCAGTTCGCTGATGATACATGTCTTATATCAGCTGACAAGGATCTAGATTTAGCCCTTAAAAATCTACAAATGGACTTCACACTACTCAGTAAATGGTCTCATGACGCTGGTCTCGCGCTCAATGCCGACAAAACAAAACTAATGTATATAAGCTCCAGCCAGAACAGGAAACAACAAAGCTTGCGCTTGATTGCTCATAATCATGCATGCCTACATGCAGATATACCAAACTGCTCTTGCTCGCCAGTGGAGGTAGTCAAAAAACAAAAATACCTTGGTTTAGTAATTGATGACCGCCTTAAGTGGACTGAGCACATTAATCTTGTAAGCGACAAATTACGAGCAATGCTGTCAAAGTTTACACTTGTTAAGAACAAAATTCCCTACCATATACTTTTGTACTTATATAAAGCCTTAGGAGAAACAATAATACATTATGGGTTGAGTAGCTATGGTAGAACCTGTAAGACACATCTTGATGTAATATACAGATTGCAATTAAGACTATTGAAAGCCATTGTGCCTCCTAAAATTAAAACGAAACATGAGAACAATTACTTACACCTATTTCAGCACTGTAAAATCATGCCTATACACGACCAAATTAAATATACACTCCTCTCTGAAAACTTTTTTGACCTAAATCTGCAACATATTATTAAACCCATAATAAATACACGTAGTGCTTCAAAACTAACCTTAAAAATACCAAAATATAACAACTTATATGGAAAACAAATACTAAAATATCAAGTACCTAAATTAATTAATGACTTACCTACTAGCCTTAAAAATGAAATCACTGAACTTAACATTAAATACAAACTAAAGCACCATTTCTTAAATCAGGAAAAATATTAGAGAAACCGCAAAAACCTCCTGTGTGTCGCGCTGTCCGGTAGTTACGTGTGACGCGCGGGGTGAAGCTGATGCAGCGAACTAGTTTTTGTGTACTTCGTTTGCAAGTGTATAAATTCCTACCTACATGTTCTTTATTTATTGTACTATTTGTTCGAGCATGATATTATATTGCAAATTGGAAGCGACGATGGTGAATGTCGGTGTACGGACAAACCAAAGTTGGTTTTTGTTGCACCGTCAATTGTAAAAAAATGTATTAAGTACTGTACTTATTTTTAATAAATAAAAAAAAAAATAAAAAAAAACACCAGAATGATGAGTAATATTTGTGCCAATAAGTAGATCATATTGAAAATCAACATCATGTGCCACATATATATCCAGCTCAAGGCAGACATCCTCAAACCTTACCGGAACGGTAATAGTAGCAAATAAATGTATCCTTCCATTTCCTATCCCATTAACATACATTGAACAAGGCTGAAGATGACAATCAAGTTACCCCAATCTTCACCTGTCCACTCTGTAAAATGTTGAAATAGATGTCAGCACCTAAAAGAATGGAAATCTCAGCTGGAATGTTGAACTCAGGATCAGACAATTGAATGTTCGATGGAATATTCAGATTGGAAACATCAACGGTTTGCTGTGGCAGATCACATGTGATGGAACCTACAACGTGACATGAAATGTCCAACTGCACATCATTTACTGGAGAGTGAATGGTCACATCAACCAATTTTGTCATTTTATTGCTTTTGTTTCCTATGCCAATAATATTGGTGTTATGACATTTAGGATTTAATCCCAGTTTAGCAACAAGGGATGAGGTTATAAAAGAAGCTTGACTTCCTGAGTCAAGAAGCGCTCTGACATATAGCTCTGAGCCCCGATAGGTAATTAATTTCACCTTGATAGTAGGTAATAATATACTCATTGATGAGTTGGTTGAATGCAATGCAACTGTATTTTTTGAATTGCAATCAGAATTGTTGTCTTTATGCAGAAGAGAATTGTGCCCAGCTTTACAAGTCTTGCACTGAAAAGAAAATCGACATTTTCCAGTGTGACATTTTAAACATATTGTGCACAATTTTTTCAATTGGACAAACTGTTCACGGTCTTGTATAGAAGCCGTTTTAAATTTAGGACATGCATGGAGTCCATGGCTTGCATTTTCGCAAAAAGAGCATTGATGAACATTTTTAGTGACAATGTTGGTCACTTTATTTGTAGTACCCTTCATATTGTCAGGAGAACTATCTTCGAGGGCTATAGCACGCTTCTCAAGAAATGAAATAAACTCATCCATAGTTGGGAGAGTGTCTGTGTCTCTATCCAATTGATAGGCACGATTGGTATAGATATCCAATTTTTTTGTCAATATAGAGATTAAAAGCATGTCCCATTGATCGACGGGCTGCTGAAAATTTTTTAGAGCATATAGCTGCTGCTGAACTTGTGAAATAAAAGACCGTATAGCGGCCGCTGTTCCCCTCTGCATAATGGGCAGTTGTAAAATAATATTTATGTGATTCATGATAAGCCTCGCTTTGTTGTCATATCGTTGTTTCAGGAGACCAATTGCTTCTTTATAAGATTTATTTACCAAAGGCAAATTAACAATGACTGACAAGGCGTCATCTGTCAGATATTTCCGCAAATAGAAAAGCTTCTGCACATCTGAAAGAGAGCTATTGTTGTGAATCACCGCTGTAAATAAATCCATAAATGGAGTATATTTAGTGAAGTCTTTACCAGAAAAAACTGGGATATCTATATTGGGCAATTTAGATGTGTTTACATTTATACATTCAGATGTGCTTAAGCCTTTACTTTACATTTATCATTATTAGCACAATCAAAACCGTCTGGCTTTTGCGTAACGAAAAAAAAAAATGGAACGCCTATTTGATTGTACTAAACACGATGGTGGGTGTTTTTCTTATCGCAAATGTTTAATTAAGATTTTGAATTTTTACTATGCCGCAATGTAAGTAGAACAACGCGGCACACAGACGCTAAACCTACGCGCGGCTACGTTACGTGTGCGTGATACGATGTTTATATCTAGGTAGGAGTTTTCATTCTCTTGTATTTAGATGCTTAGTGGTTCAACGTTTAAAAATGTTGAGTTTGTTGAATTAGAACACCTACTGCCACGATTTTTCACGCACGGTACCTACCTACCAGTTATTAAAACGTTCCTAACTTATCTATACTTATAATAAATCTGTAGAGAGGTCAATTCTGTACATTAAATATTTTTTCAAAATAACTATCAGGGGGTGATAAGTGGTCAATACTGATGCCAAAAATGCAATCAGTAAAATTTTTGTCTGTCTGTCTGTCTGTCTGTCTGTCTGTCTGTCTGTCTGTCTGTCTGTCTGTCTGTATGTTCCTTATAGAAACAAAAACTACTGGACGGATTTTAATGAAACTTGGTACAATTATTCTTCACACTCCTGGACAGGTTATAGTATACTTTTCATCACGCTACAATCAATAGGAGCAGAGTAGTGAAGGGAAATTCTTTTGTATGAAAAATCTAAACCACTCAAGTTAGACGTTTGAAATTTGGCATGCAGGTACCTTAGATACCGTAGAGGTATACTAAGAAAGGAATTCCCGAAAATCCTACGGGAACGGGAATTAGCGGGAAAATCCTTTTGTATGAAAAATCTAAACCACTCAAGTTAGACAATTGAAATTTGGCATGCAGGTACCTTAGATACCGTAGAGGTGTACTAAGAAAGGAATTCCCGAAATTCCCACGAGAACGGGAATTAGCGGGAAAATCCTTTTGTATGAAAAATCTAAACCACTCAAGTTAGACAATTGAAATTTGGCATGCAGGTACCTTAAGTACCGTAGAGGTGCACTAAGAAAGGAATTCCCAAAATTCTCACGGGAACGGGAATTAGCGGGAAAATCCTTTTGTATGAAAAATCTAAACCACTCAAGCTAGACCTTTGAAATTTGTCATGCAGGTACCTTAGGTACCGTGGAGGTGCACTAAGAAAGGAATTCCCGAAATTCCCACGGGAACGCGAATTAACGGGAAAATCCTTTTGTATGAAAAATCTAAACCACTCAAGTTAGACGTTTGAAATTTGGCATGCAGGTACTTTAGTAAACTTAAAGCTTAGTTGCAACAGGATATTACAAAATTCCCACGGGAACGGTAGTTAGCGGGAAAATCCTTTTGTATGAAAAATCTAAACCACTCAAGTTAGACAATTGAAATTTGGCATGCAAGTACCTTAAGTACCGTAGAGGTGCACTAAGAAAGGAATTCCCAAAATTCTCACGGGAACGGGAATTAGCGGGAAAATCCTTTTGTATGAAAAATCTAAACCACTCAAGTTAGACAATTGAAATTTGGCATGCAAGTACCTTAAGTACCGTAGAGGTGCACTAAGAAAGGAATTCCCAAAATTCTCACGGGAACGGGAATTAGCGGGAAAATCCTTTTGTATGAAAAATCTAAACCACTCAAGTTAGACGTTTGAAATTTGGCATGCAGATACCTTAAGTACCGTAGTGGTGCACTAAGAAAGGAATTCCCGAAATTCCCACGAGAACGGGAATTAGCGGGAAAATCCTTTTGTATGAAAAATCTAAACCACTCAAGTTAGACCTTTGAAATTTGTCATGCAGGTACCTTAGGTACCGTGGAGGTGCACTAAGAAAGGAATTCCCAAATTCCCACGGGAACGCGAATTAACGGGAAAATCCTTTTGTATGAAAAATCTAAACCACTCAAGTTAGACGTTTGAAATTTGGCATGCAGGTACTTTAGTAAACTTAAAGCTTAGTTGCAACAGGATATTACAAAATTCCCACGGGAACGGTAGTTAGCGGGAAAAAACATTTGTATGAAAAAAACAAATCTAAATAAAAGGAGAAACTGACTGACTCAGTGACTGACATATATCAACGCATAGCCTGAACGGCTAAACGTAGGCATTTGAAATTTGGAAGGGACATAGCTTAGGTACCGTAGAGGTGCACTAAGAAAGGAATTCCCGGAATTCCCACGGGAACGGAAATTAGCGGGAAAATCTTTTTGTATGAAAAATCTAAACCGCTTAAGTTAGACGCTTGAAATTTGGCATGCAGGTACCTTAGTTAACTTAAAGCTTAGTTGCAACAGGATATTGCAAAATTCCCACGGAAACGGGAGTTAGTGGGAAAAAAACATTTGTATGAAAAAATCGAAACCGCGTAAGATAGATATTTTCAATTCAATTAAATTATTTATTGCATTCCATGTAGTACAATAGGGTGTTACATAGGCATAGGAACTAAAACATGGACCCTATAGGGCACAGCAACGTTGAAGGGAAGAGAGGAAGTGTGTATTAAAATTAAAACTCAATGAACAATCAATTTAAAAAAAAAACAATTCAATCAATTGATTCAATCTAGCACGCATGTATACCTTAGTAAATATAAAGTTTATTTTTGGCTGTATTTTGAAAAATGGGAGTTATTGGGAAAAAAAAATGTACTTATGAAAAAATCTAAACTGCATAAGTATGCACTCCCACACACACAAAGATCTCTCTCTTATATAACACGCCACGCGGACGAAGTCGCGGGCAAAAGCTAGTTAACAATAAAAACCCTACTCTTGCCTTACCTTAATTGTTATTCCTTCGGATGAAGTACCTAGGTAGGTACCCTAGAACATGTCACGTCACGTAGGTATGCAACATCGCGTTTCCTCCGCGGTAGGTAGGTATCACACGCACTCACAAACACAACACCTTGCTCTTTAATAAACATCAACAATCTTCCATACTTTTGCGCAGTAAATGGTCTATGATCTATCATCATAGTCGACACTACTCATTTACAGAATAAAACAAACACAAAACACTCACAAACACGAAAAAAATATCCTCGAAAAACATCACGCGATTCGGGTCAAGCTTAGTATTCGACTGAGCGGAAGCGCACGGCGGCGGCACTAAGGGCGCCGACGACGCGCCGGCCGCGGCCGAGTCGAGCCGACGACTAGAGAGAGAGAGAATTATGTTTATGGTGCAAGTGACAGAGAAAGAAATAGTATCTGTTCGTAATGCCTACCTGTGCGGCTGTGCATAGCTGAAGTTGTAGGTACTTACGTTATTATTTATTGATGACATTGATAAAATTTAATAATAAGTATTTATTAATATGTAAAATAAATTTATTTATTCAAACAATTAAAAACAAAACAAACACATCTTATAAATAAAACACCTCCTCCAATGCGTCACACCGAGGCAAGGTGCCCAACAGGCTGGGAGCATTACCCCTCTGAATCGCCAGGCTAATTCTCTGACAGAAATAACTACCAGCCCTAGCAACTCCCGAAGCCCCAATAAGACGCATTGAGAGATCCTTAACAAATATTTTTGCTTCTGGACCCCAAGGACCCATCGTTTCAACTGCAATTAGTATTTTTTATTTATTTATTTTAAATGTGGGTTCTATGCAGCTTAAAACACAATATGGGACTGAAATTTTTTTAAAAAAAACCTAATTTTTTTATGAATTTTGCGACAGGAAATTCCACTGGATACCTATCAACTCAAAAGAATTAGTATCTGTTCGTAATGCCTACTTTATTGGCGCGCGTTGTCCTTGATCCGTGCGGCTATTCACGTCCGAGTATTCATCAAGACAGATCAAACAAGCCCTAACTCAGAGGTCTTGCGTCCCAGGATCCTTTAATTATGTCTTAGAACCTTCTTGGCCTATGTGGTCCAGTGGTTGAGCGATGGGTTCATGATGCACAGGGTCCGGGTTCGTATTCCGGTGGGGACATATCACAAAAATCTGTTTATAAGGCCGTTGGTTAGGACGTTACAGGCTGATCACCTGATTGTCCGAAAGTGAAATGATCCGTGCTTCGGAAGGCACGTTAAGCCGTTGCTTCCGTCTACTAGGTACTTATGAAAGTACGTAGCCGTTACATGAATATTGTACACAGAACAGGATAGGTTTAATTAGTTCTTTACTGATTGTTAGGCTGAATAGTTCGTTGACAGTTATAAGACATTTTTCTATAAATGGCAACACAAGAATGGGGTTGTCAAATCGGACGGATTGATACACGCTCTCTTGCGTTGGGGACCTTGTCGACATCGGACGTGTTTACCAAGTTAAGTGTTATTTTCTTGATACCAGAATAAATAAGTGTGATTACTGTTCTTCCGTATTTTTACTACATATCAGAAGTGGTAAGTACCTACGTTTTTGGAATGTTTTGTTGCCACGCGTGACCACTTTTCAAGCTGGATAGTTTGTAAGTTTAACTATGGAAAAGTGTTGTTTGAATTATAATTATTCTTTAATTATTAGTGAGACTCTTAATTGTTTCAATTACGCATAGTCAACTTTTATTTCAAATAGTAGGTACCTATAGTTATTTAACCTGTCTTTATTTCGAAGAGTTACCCACATTCTTAACATTACGTACGGATTACAGAAAATAAACAAAAATGAATGTATTACTCTTGATATGTTCAAGTTCAATGAATGACCTAATTAATCCAATGCTACGTACATACTTACATTTAAAATAAAAAAATTAAAGGAAATAATAGTGAAGTTTTGTTGTAAGGGTTTTGGTAAAGATTAATACTAATTAATACAGCGGTAACAAAAATTTCGTTGTTATTGCGACCAGACATTATAAGTAGTTTACAAGATAATTTATGTGTTGTTTTTAATTTTTTTTTCTTATAGGCCACATAATATGGTGGTTTGGTATGTATGGTATCTTAGGATTTCGTATCAACAGTGACTGCAAGCTGTCTTTGATTACTTGTGGCTCTGCCCACCTCATTAGAGATTACAGGCGTGAGTATATGTTTGTATGTAGAACTACTTAAATGTAATTTATTGTCATAAAGTAGAACTTGCTGGTATTGAGGGTTATAAGGGATTACTGAAGATGTCGTTTGTAAGGTCACATGCATAGTTTACGAGATTTTTACACAAATATTTTTAACTTTTACGTTTTTGTGAATAAAATTTTATCATAGCCTTATTATCCATCCCCTAGCAGGTTTTGGGTGTTCTTTAGTAACAATAATAGATCCTATATGAACAGCACATGTGATGATACCAGGTTGAGGTTACGGAGGTTGATGAAAGGGGTCAAACATATTGTCTATTTTCTCTAAATGCACCTAGGGCACGCTGTCCGGATATCCGGACGACCGAACTCTCCGGATTGTTCTTCGGATTTATTATCTGGATGGTAGAATCTGGCGGATAATTACGTGCCCCGGACGCACCGTTTTCGAATTATCATCAAAAACAGTGAAATTAGATTCTTTAAAATTCAAATGTTGGTTAGTCATTAATGGTTACAATTTTATGCTACGAGTTCTAGGAAATGGACGGAGGAGTCCGAGTCCGTAGTCTGGAGACTCCTAGGAGGAGCCGTTCACGTGCCAGACGCAGCCGCAGCCGCGGTGAAAGCCGCAGCCGCGGTGAAAGCCGCAGCCGCGGTGAAAGCCGCAGCCGCAGTCGCTGCTTGCTTGATCGCGAGCTGGCTTTGAGAAGAGAGCAGGAGAAGGTTGTCGAACTAATTAAAACTATTAAAGATGCTCTCCCATCGCAGCCGTTAAATCAAAGCGCACCATCAGTAAATAAAAATTTGGATTACAAAAATATTCTTCCGGAATTTAATCCGTTTCTGAAAAGCCAACGCATAGACATGTGGCTAAAAAAGGTAAATCAGTGCGCGGAAGTTTACGGCTGGGATGAGAGGACAGTAGTGCATTTCGCAATGCAGAAATTGGGCATTCGAAGGTTGGCGGCGAAAGTATACGGAACTTGGCTAGTCCACGTGGCGTTGAATAGTTTGTTTTTACCGTTGGAGCGGTAATTGTTTACCAAGATATGCAACAACGTGATGAATCTGAAGCTCAGAGGCGACGGAGCCTTACAACTCTCGAGATCCAGACATCCGAGCAGTCACGTGAAAGGCGCACCGACCGTGATGTGCATACCGAGGGTGGACTTCACTCTAATTTCAATGACTCAAGTAAGATACGTAGTACAAGTCGTAGACGTAGTCCAAGGCGTTCGCGTCGTCACCGCAGCAAAACCCGAACCAGAAGCCGTAGACGTGTATTTCAAGCTATTGTCATCGTCACCGCAGTAAGACGCGAAGTAGAAGTCGTAGACGTAAATCGAGCTGTTCTCATCGTCACAGTAAGACGCGAAGCAGAAGTAGAAGATGTAGTCCTAGCTCCACTCTCTACCACCGTAATCGCAGTGTAAGTCGCCAACAAAGTAGAACTAGGAATAGTTCGAGTATACAGGAGCGAGAACAATTGTAAGCGCGAGAGCGAGCACGGCTGCAGTTCCTTTAAGATCAACTTCAACGTGACCGTGAACGTAGTAGACTACCAGACAGAAATGACGTCAATCATGGGATGAAACGTCCGCATACAGATGCACATGACGAAGGTATTAATACCGCGCATCGGTCTAGACGGATAGATAGTCCTAGATTCACGTCCAAGGATGTTATAGACATACTAAACTCAATAAAGCCCCAGCCGACGCCGGCAGGCGCACCCAGTCACTCTAATAACCCCAATCCTAAGAATATACTTCCAGATTTTGACCCGTCATCGAAAGGACAGCGAGTAGATGTTTGGTTAAAAAAAGGTGAATGAGTGCGCCACCGTCTCCGGTTGGGACGAAAGAACTACAATTCATTTCGCGTTGCCAGAAACGGCAGGGACTGGCTAAATCGTGGTATGATAGTCTAGAAACCATAATGTATACGTGGGTGGAATGGCAACAAAAGTTGTGTAGTGCATTCCCATTTGAGCAAAACTATGGCCAGTCCTTGGAGTACATACTAAAGAGCAAAAGTATGTTCAAGGAACCAATCGTAAAAGTACTTTTACGAGAAATTGGCAATGTTGAACCAGTGCAATATCGGAAAACGCGCGGTAGATTGTCTGATACACGGGTTGAGTGACAAAACTACAAAGTCGAATGCTTTGGCGTTACGGTGCACAGAACCTGAACAGTTATTAGAATTCCTAATAAGTAATAAGGAGACAAATATCCCAGAACGTTTCAATTTTAGGAATAGGCCAAACGTAGGGTTCAATACAACTAGCGGCAGCAATGGTAATAGAGCTAGTGAGATAAAATCAGTACCGAATGACACCGGTATATTTTGTTTTAATTGTAAGGGATCAGGTCACCCATTTCGAATGTGCCCGAAACCACTTATTCAATGTACTCGGTGCAACAAAGTAGGCCATAAAATAGACAGTTGTTTTATGAAACCCGACGAGTAACGTGATAGTAAGGCTACCAATTCTCAAAAGACGATGTGCATATCCACTTCTACTCTGAACTTAAAGTTCTATAAAGAAGTTTTTATTAACGGGGTTCCAGTGAAAGCTTTTGTAGATTTCGGCAGTGAGGTTTCTCTTTTGGCAAATTCAGATTTAACACATTTGGGCCTTCAACACAACAACGTAACGATAGTTTAAGGGGATTTGGCAACGAAGTTGTTTATTCGTTAGGGAAGGTGACGATTAGCTTCACACCCTGCAGTTAGGCGATAGTGAATTATGCCGGATTCGAGAGATACTTTCATCTGACTTAGATGCTAATGGATTTAAAGAAATAAAGGAAAATTATGTTATCAAGGATAACAAGTTATACAGGTGAGTAGGTAGTTATTGGGCATTCTAAATCATCTTTTTTTCTCAATTTCACTCACAGCTCGCTCGCCCGACGAGCGAGCTGTTTCGCTTCATTTCGAAAAAAGATGATTTAGAATGCCCAATAACTGATTCGAAATTGTGGAGACCGATTGCAATTGAAAATCAACTAACCTGGTTCCAAGCTACTTTGACACTAATCTCACTATTGTATTTGAAACATAATTTTTATAACATCCAAATCACATGCTTTTGTCTAGGCCGGAGGCTCGTACCTTCCAGATTCAGATCTACTAAGCTTTGACATTATCTAGGCCGATTGCTCATGCTTGCTACAGCATCCAGATATGTCGTGGCTGTTCTGTTCTGTCTCTGTACTTGGTATCTAGACAAATTGTCCTTAGGTTTAACCTACTAAACAAATTTTCTGTATCTAGGCCGGTTGCTCATACTTTTCCAGGTTTACAAAGCTTTGATGTGTACTGTGCTGGTTGCTCATGCCTGTAAGAATGCTATGTAGGCATACAGATACATCGAGGCTATCCCTGTACTTAGTACCTAGACACAGATTTTCTGCCTAGACCGGTAAGTAACCTTCCAGCAGGTACTGTTCCACATCGTGTACTTAAGTACCGCAACGGACAACAAGGATATATCTAAAACTCTTGTGCACTGTTTCAACACTATGAACCAAATGATCGCAAATTGCTATCTGAACTTATGAACCTGGTAGATCAAAAAGTCTTATTCTGAACAGGAATCACGAACTAAAACATTGTCATACAATTTGATTGAACGGTATCGTTTTTATGTCGCATTGTCATCTGTAGTCCTTACCGAAACAAAACGACATCATAAACTTGTAGGTAAAGAATAGGTGTCCAAGTTTTTGCTTTAACTAACAAGCGCAACGTGTTTAGAAAGTGAAGGTTCTGAATATGAATAAAGTAAATTTTCAAAATAAGAAGTAAGTATATGGATTAGACATTTTTGTAAGATATGATTTTGATTATGATATTTCCTCCTTGTTCAGCGGAGAAATGAAGTAATGATACCGCCACAATTTGAATTATAATGTAGACAGTATTCTTAAATTATATTTATATTATATACTAGCTTTTGCCCGCGACTTCGTCCGCGTGGCGTGTTATATAAGAGAGAGATCTTTGTGTGTGTGGGAGTGCATACTTATGCAGTTTAGATTTTTTCATAATTTTTTTTCCCAATAACTCCCATTTTTCAAAATACAGCCAAAAATAAACTTTATATTTACTAAGGTATGCATGCATGCTAGATTGAATCAATTGATTGAATTGATTTTTTTTTTAATTGATTGTTCATTGAGTTTTAATTTTAATACACACTTCCTCTCTTCCCTTCAACGTTGCTGTGGCCTACAGGGTCCATGTTTTAGTTCCTATGCCTATGTAACACCCCATTGTACTACATGGAATGCAATAAATAATTTAATTGAATTGAATTGAAAACATCTATCTTACGCGGTTTCGATTTTTTCATACAAATGTTTTTTTCCCGCTTACTCCCGTTTCCGTGGGAATTTTGCAATATCCTGTTGCAACTAAGCTTTAAGTTAACTAAGGTACCTGCATGCCAAATTTCAAGCGTCTAACTTAAGCGGTTTAGATTTTTCATACAAAAGGATTTTCCCGCAAATTTCCGTTTCCGTGGGAATTCCGGGAATTCCTTTCTTAGTGCACCTCTACGGTACCTAAGCTATGTCCCTTCCAAATTTCAAATGCCTACGTTTAGCCGTTCAGGCTATGCGTTGATATGTCAGTCACTGAGTCAGTCAGTTTCTCCTTTTATTTAGATTTGATTTTTTCATACAAATGTTTTTCCCGCTAACTACCGTTCCCGTGGGAATTTTGTAATATCCTGTTGCAACTAAGCTTTAAGTTTACTAAAGTACCTGCATGCCAAATTTCAAACGTCTAACTTGAGTGGTTTAGATTTTTCATACAAAAGGATTTTCCCGCTAATTCCCGTTCCCGTAGGAATTTCGGGAATTCCTTTCTTAGTGCACCTCTACGGTACCTATGGTACCTGCATGCCAAATTTCAAACGTCTAACTTGAGTGGTTTAGATTTTTCATACAAAAGGATTTTCCCGCTAATTCCCGTTTCCGTGGGAATTTCGGGAATTCCTTTCTTAGTACACCTCTACGGCATCTAAGGTACCTGCATGACAAATTTCAAACGTCTAACTTGAGTGGTTTAGATTTTTCATACAAAAGGATTTTCCCGCTAATTCCCGTTCTCGTGGGAATTTCGGGAATTCCTTTCTTAGTGCACCTCTACGGTACCTATGGTACCTGCATGCCAAATTTCAAACGTCTAACTTGAGTGGTTTAGATTTTTCATACAAAAGGATTTTCCCGCTAATTCCCGTTCCCGTGGGAATTTCGGGAATTCCTTTCTTAGTGTACCTCTACGGTATTTAAGGTACCTGCATGACAAATTTCAAACGTCTAACTTGAATGGTTTAGATTTTTCATACAAAAGGATTTTCCCGCTAATTCCCGTTCCCGTGGGAATTTCGGGAATTCCTTTCTTAGTGCACCTCTACGGTATCTAAGGTACCTGCGAGCCAAATTTCAAACTTCTAACTTGAATGGTTTAGATTTTTCATACAAAAGGATTTTCCCGTTAATTCCCGTTCCCGTGAGAATTTTGGGAATTCCTTTCTTAATGCACCTCTACGGTACCTATGGTACCTGCATGCCAAATTTCAAACGTCTAACTTGAGTGGTTTAGATTTTTCATACAAAAGGATTTTCCCGCTAATTGCCGTTCACGTGGGAATTTCGGGAATTGCTTTCTTAGTACACCTCTACGGTATCTAAGGTACCTGCATGACAAATTTCAAACGTCTAACTTGAGTGGTTTAGATTTTTCATACAAAAGGATTTTCCCGCTAATTCCCGTTCTCGTGGGAATTTCGGGAATTCCTTTCTTAGTGCACCTCTACGGTATCTAAGGTATCTGCATGCCAAATTTCAAACGTCTAACTTGAATGGTTTAGATTTTTCATACAAAAGGATTTTCCCGCTAATTCCCGTTCCCGTGGGAATTTCGGGAATTCCTTTCTTAGTGTACCTCTACGGTATCTAAGGTACCTGCATGCCAAATTTCAAACGTCTAACTTGAGTGGTTTAGATTTTTCATACAAAAGGATTTTCCCGCTAATTCCCGTTCCCGTAGGAATTTCGGGAATTCCTTTCTTAGTGCACCTCTACGGTATCTAAGGTACCTGCATGCCAAATTTCAAACGTCTAACTTGAGCGGTTTAGATTTTTCATACAAAAGGATTTCCCTTCACTACTCTGCTCCTATTGATTGTAGCGTGATGAAAAGTATACTATAACCTGTCCAGGAGTGTGAAGAATAATTGTACCAAGTTTCATTAAAATCCGTCCAGTAGTTTTTGTTTCTATAAGGAACATACAGACAGACAGACAGACAGACAGACAGACAGACAGACAGACAGACAGACAGACAGACAGACAGACAAAAATTTTACTGATTGCATTTTTGGCATCAGTATCGACCACTTATCACCCCCTGATAGTTATTTTGAAAAAATATTTAATGTACAGAATTGACCTCTCTACAGATTTATTATAAGTATAGATTACTATATTTAATTATTAGTATTTTAAATTTATAAGGAAACTATTATAAAAGGTGGGTTCAGATTATTATGAACATTTGTTTGGAAACAAGGTTATAACAATGCAGCAGACTCTCGAAATTGGTAGTGTGTTGGAAGTGAGAATTATCGCCCGTGGATGGATTTTGTGCGAGTTTTATGATGTTAAAATAATTGGATATGAGGAATACACTCCTCCCTGCTTGGCCTTTAAGGAGAAAGTTGCGTCATCTCGGTCAAATAATAAAGGCAACCGTGCTCAGAATTGACACTGACAAAAAATATGTTGACATGGTTGATAAATGCGATCGATAAGAAAGACTATTATGATTCTTTTTATATGGTAAAAGAAAATATATGGTACTTCATGGCTTCGAAAGGTACGTTATTCATCGACGATTCATAAATAACTTTTGACTTGCAGATCCCTAATAATTATTCTCATGCAGCGACCATTCATTTTTGCTGACAAGTTAAATGTGCTTTGTTTGTGTGTATACGTATTATCTATCTGTTTTGCTGATTGTGTTAGATGTTTGTTAAGTGTGTATGTGTACAGTTGACAAAATATTTCGAAGCAGTTTACGTAACTACTTACAAAAGTCGCAAATGATAATGACTTAAATGAAGTACATGTCGTAAAATCCGACATAGGAATTGTGTCCTTTCTAACATGATGAATAATTGTTATGGGCTACATGCTGATCCCCTGTCACTGTAAGGTTCACCATATCCATCTTAGGACTTCGTATCAACAGTAGCTGCAAGTTGTCTTTGATTACTTGTGGCTCTGCCCATCCCATTAGGGATTATGGGCGTGAGTTTATATATGTATGTAGTTATACGTATAATTGGTATAAAATATTATATTCAATATAGTTAGTTAGGTACATACACGACGTTGCTCACCTCACTATAATCTTTTGTTAAGTCCAAAAATAATCTTTAAAAATATTAGAGTAAAAAATCTGCTGTTGTTTGATTTGAAAAATACAAATGAACTATGTGAACTGTACTCGGTTCCCATCAGCGGCGGTTTTATTGAATTAACTAGCTGGTACCCGCGACTTCGTCTGCGTACTTTTAATTTGGATATTAAGGATAAAAGGAACGGTATAGTATTTGATTAAAAGAGAGTAAGTAGGTATATTTAAAAAAAATCTGTTTACAGTAGGTGTAAAGTACCTATGTATTCCATTGAGTGGCAGAAAGTACCTAGGAACATTTATTGGTCCCTTATGTCCAAGAGATACTTACAGGGGTCAGCGTCACGTTGTGTACAAAAATATTTTAAAACTAGCTTTTGCCCGCGACTTCGTCCGCGTGGCGTGTTATATAAGAGAGAGATCTTCGTGTGTGTGGGAGTGCATATCAAATTTCAAGCATCTAACTTATGCAGTTTAGATTTTTTCATACATTTTTTTTCCCAATAACTCCCATTTTTCAAAATACAGCCAAAAATAAACTTTATATTTACTAAGGTATGCATGCATGCTAGATTGAATCAATTGATTGAATTGATTTTTTTTTAATTGATTGTTCATTGAGTTTTAATTTTAATACACACTTCCTCTCTTCCCTTCAACGTTGCTGTGCCCTACAGGGTCCATGTTTTAGTTCCTATGCCTATGTAACACCCCATTGTACTACATGGAATGCAATAAATAATTTAATTGAATTGAATTGAAAACATCTATCTTACGCGGTTTCGATTTTTTCATACAAATGTTTTTTTCCCGCTAACTCCCGTTTCCGTGGGAATTTTGCAATATCCTGTTGCAACTAAGGTTTAAGTTAACTAAAGTACCTGCATGCCAAATTTCAAGCGTCTAACTTAAGCGGTTTAGATTTTTCATACAAAAGGATTTTCCCGCTAATTTCCGTTCCCGTGGGAATTCCGGGAATTCCTTTCTTAGTGCACCTCTACGGTACCTAAGCTATGTCCCTTCCAAATTTCAAATGCCTACATTTAGCCGTTCAGGCTATGCGTTGATATGTCAGTCACTGAGTCAGTCAGTTTCTCCTTTTATTTAGATTTGATTTTTTCATACAAATGTTTTTTCCCGTTAACTACCGTTCCCGTGGGAATTTTGTAATATCCTGTTGCAACTAATCTTTAAGTTTACTAAAGTACCTGCATGCCAAATTTCAAACGTCTAACTTGAGTGGTTTAGATTTTTCATACAAAAGGATTTTCCCGCTAATTCCCGTTTCCGTGGGAATCGGGAATTCCTTTCTTAGTACACCTCTACGGTGTCTAAGGTACCTGCGTGCCAAATTTCAAAGGTCTAACTTGAGTGGTTTAGATTTTTCATACAAAAGGATTTTCCCGTTAATTCCCGTTCCCGTGGGAATTTCGGGAATTCCTTTCTTAGTGCACCTCCACGGTACCTAAGGTACCTGCATGACAAATTTCAAACGTCTAACTTGAATGGTTTAGATTTTTCATACAAAAGGATTTTCCCGCTAATTCCCGTTCCCGTGAGAATTTTGGGAATTCCTTTCTTAGTGCACCTCTACGGTACCTATGGTACCTGCATGCCAAATTTCAAACGTCTAACTTGAGTGGTTTAGATTTTTCATACAAAAGGATTTTCCCGCTAATTCCCGTTCCCGTGGGAATTTGGGAATTCCTTTCTTAGTGCACCTCCACGGTACCTAAGGTACCTGCATGACAAATTTCAAAGGTCTAACTTGAGTGGTTTAGATTTTTCATACAAAAGGATTTTCCCGCTAATTCCCGTTCTCGTGGGAATTTCGGGAATTCCTTTCTTAGTGCACCTCTACGTTATCTAAGGTACCTGCATGCCAAATTTCAAAAGTCTTACTTGAGTGGTTTAGATTTTTCATACAAAAGGATTTTCCCGCTAATTCCCATTCCCGTAGGAATTTCGGGAATTCCTTTCTTAGTGCACCTCTACGGTATCTAAGGTACCTGCATGCCAAATTTCAAACGTCTAACTTGAGTGGTTTAGATTTTTCATACAAAAGGATTTCCCTTCACTACTCTGCTCCTATTGATTGTAGCGTGATGAAAAGTATACTATGACCTGTCCAGGAGTGTGAAGAATAATTGTACCAAGTTTCATTAAAATCCGTCCAGTAGTTTTTGTTTCTATAAGGAACATACAGACAGACAGACAGACAGACAGACAGACAGACAGACAGACAGACAGACAGACAGACAGACAAAAATTTTACTGATTGCATTTTTGGCATCAGTATCGATCACTTATCACCCCCTGATAGTTATTTTGAAAAAATATTTAATGTACAGAATTGACCTCTCTACAGATTTATTATAAGTATAGATGACCTAATTTAAAACTTTTTTGTACACAACGTTTGCTGTTTTGTTATTATTTGTTAAAATGTGGAGATTGTTTGGGCTCGACACTCGCGAGCAGGCCATGTATACACCACGTGCGCTCCCCCACCACACGACAGCGCCGTTGACTGCCGCCACACTTCGAATGTGCGCGACGACGAACGACGACCGACGGCAGTGGCGGCGATGCAGAGTATTCGTTAAAAGGAACTTTATCTTCAAAAGCCAATTTTTTTTAACTTGATACACCCAAAACTACTAAATATCATGTGCCTAGGTTCAGTGGTTAAGATTTTGTATACAAAAAGTTTGGCTTCGTAGTTCCCGTTCCGAATCCGTTCCGTTCCGTTCGAATTTCGGGAATTCCGTTTGTTGAAAAACTCTGCACATCCTAAGAGACCTACGTACCAAGTTTCATGGTTTTATCTTCAAAAATTACGAATACCCATACAAACTTTCAAACCGTATTTCACCCCCATACTGGTAAAAATTTCAAAATGCTAGAACAAACGATTTTTTGTTTGTTATTTAGTGCCTAAATACAAAATTTAATATTTTTATCTTGAAAAATGACGAACCTCATAAAAAATTTCAACACCTATTTCATCCCCTCAAAGATCGAATTTTCAAAAACGCTTTAACAAATTGTTTTTTTATTTCTTATCAAGTTCCTAAATATAAAGTTTCGTGGTTTTATCCCCAAAAATGACGAACTCCCATACAAACTTTCAACCCTCATTTCACCCCCTCACTGGTCGAATTTCAGAATTTAAGCGGGAAAGCGTAACAGACAGACAGACAGACAGAGTTACTTTCGCATTTATAATATTAGTAAGGATGCGGTCCTATTGAAGTGTATCGTTTCAAATTACTTAGCAATAATAATTATCAAATGAAAAATGATATTTTTGTTTTCCACACTTTGCAAATTTTGCTGTGTAAGAATCAGAAATAACAAACATCTATACTTATAATAAATCTGTAGAGAGGTCAATTCTGTACATTAAATATTTTTTCAAAATAACTA
The DNA here is from genome assembly GCF_024362695.1 of Pectinophora gossypiella. Lineage (NCBI taxonomy): Eukaryota > Metazoa > Arthropoda > Insecta > Lepidoptera > Gelechiidae > Pectinophora > Pectinophora gossypiella. Next base: position 823,235 of record NW_026063243.1, read on the forward strand.
TCAGGGGGTGATAAGTGGTCGATACTGATGCCAAAAATGCAATCAGTAAAATTTTTGTCTGTCTGTCTGTCTGTCTGTCTGTATGTTCCTTATAGAAACAAAAACTACTGGACGGATTTTAATGAAACTTGGTACAATTATTCTTCACACTCCTGGACAGGTTATAGTATACTTTTCATCACGCTACAATCAATAGGAGCAGAGTAGTGAAGGGAAATTCTTTTGTATGAAAAATCTAAACCACTCAAGTTAGACGTTTGAAATTTGGCATGCAGGTACCTTAGATACCGTAGAGGTATACTAAGAAAGGAATTCCCGAAAATCCTACGGGAACGGGAATTAGCGGGAAAATCCTTTTGTATGAAAAATCTAAACCACTCAAGTTAGACGTTTGAAATTTGGCATGCAGGTACCTTAGATACCGTAGAGGTGTACTAAGAAAGGAATTCCCGAAATTCCCACGGGAACGGGAATTAGCGGGAAAATCCTTTTGTATGAAAAATCTAAACCACTCAAGTTAGACAATTGAAATTTGGCATGCAGGTACCTGAAGTACCGTAGAGGTGCACTAAGAAAGGAATTCCCAAAATTCTCACGGGAACGGGAATTAGCGGGAAAATCCTTTTGTATGAAAAATCTAAACCACTCAAGTTAGACGTTTGAAATTTGGCATGCAGATACCTTAAGTACTGTAGAGGTGCACTAAGAAAGGAATTCCCGAAATTCCCACGAGAACGGGAATTAGCGGGAAAATCCTTTTGTATGAAAAATCTAAACCACTCAAGTTAGACCTTTGAAATTTGTCATGCAGGTACCTTAGGTACCGTGGAGGTGCACTAAGAAAGGAATTCCCGAAATTCCCACGGGAACGCGAATTAACGGGAAAATCCTTTTGTATGAAAAATCTAAACCACTCAAGTTAGACGTTTGAAATTTGGCATGCAGGTACTTTAGTAAACTTAAAGCTTAGTTGCAACAGGATATTACAAAATTCCCACGGGAACGGTAGTTAGCGGGAAAATCCTTTTGTATGAAAAATCTAAACCACTCAAGTTAGACAATTGAAATTTGGCATGCAAGTACCTTAAGTACCGTGGAGGTGCACTAAGAAAGGAATTCCCAAATTCCCACGGGAACGCGAATTAACGGGAAAATCCTTTTGTATGAAAAATCTAAACCACTCAAGTTAGACGTTTGAAATTTGGCATGCAGGTACTTTAGTAAACTTAAAGCTTAGTTGCAACAGGATATTACAAAATTCCCACGGGAACGGTAGTTAGCGGGAAAAAACATTTGTATGAAAAAAACAAATCTAAATAAAAGGAGAAACTGACTGACTCAGTGACTGACATATATCAACGCATAGCCTGAACGGCTAAACGTAGGCATTTGAAATTTGGAAGGGACATAGCTTAGGTACCGTAGAGGTGCACTAAGAAAGGAATTCCCGGAATTCCCACGGCAACGGAAATTAGCGGGAAAATCTTTTTGTATGAAAAATCTAAACCGCTTAAGTTAGACGCTTGAAATTTGGCATGCAGGTACCTTAGTTAACTTAAAGCTTAGTTGCAACAGGATATTGCAAAATTCCCACGGAAACGGGAGTTAGTGGGAAAAAAACATTTGTATGAAAAAATCGAAACCGCGTAAGATAGATATTTTCAATTCAATTCAATTAAATTATTTATTGCATTCCATGTAGTACAATAGGGTGTTACATAGGCACAGGAACTAAAACATGGACCCTATAGGGCACAGCAACGTTGAAGGGAAGAGAGGAAGTGTGTATTAAAATTAAAACTCAATGAACAATCAATTAAAAAAAAAACAATTCAATCAATTGATTCAATCTACCTTAGTAAATATAAAGTTTATTTTTGGCTGTATTTTGAAAAATGGGAGTTATTGGGAAAAAAAAATGTACTTATGAAAAAATCTAAACTGCATAAGTATGCACTCCCACACACACAAAGATCTCTCTCTTATATAACACGCCACGCGGACGAAGTCGCGGGCAAAAGCTAGTTTTAAATAAGTATAAAATTGTCATCACGTATGTATCCCGAAGGGGTATGCAGAGGTGGTTATAGATACCCACTTCTCGCTAGATATGTTTAATTATTGGTTACAAATAAAAAATAAATTTTATCCTAAACAACAAACATATCTCTAGACACACTAAACTTTTAAAAGGATTAAATACAACGTACATACCTGACGAGAATAAAAAATACTAGGCATTTTGTCTGATGTTAAATCTTACTATTCTGCCCTAAGTTATAACCCGAAGGGTAGGTTAATGTAATAGGACGAACCTATTACCATTAACCGGGCACAAATCCTAGAAACCACGCTATATCGACTATTAATGATTAAGTCAAATCAAAATCAACATTAATGCAAACACAATGCAGGTAATTAATGCAGGTTGGTACGTCACCTCACAACCCACACGATAAGAAGAGAGAAGAATGCAAACACATAAATTCTAATTTAGTGTTTTTTCTCTTATCTAGAGGTAAGTAATTAAGGTTAGAAAAATGTTGTCAACTCCTGGTGGCTGTTGTGCAACTTGCATCATTAAAAACCCTGAACTTACTCAGACCACAATATTTTTTTGACGTGATTGAATCGCTCGCGAGTGCTAAGTACTTATCTGCGTGCTCATCTACGCTCGACATCCTCAAAGTTCAGCCCTTTGCAACTCGTTGCCTACATAGCTGCAAAGACTTCACACACGCTTCACAACGAGGATTCACTGCGTTGAAATAATGTTCGTAAGTTTTACTTTCTTCCTTATTTTAAGTTTATTTTTACTTTAACTTAGACCTAATGAAAATTCAAATTTCAATTGCAGTTTTTCTTTAGTGTTCCAGTGCATTTTTAGTGTTTAAAAAAATATGATATTGAAATTAAAACTAGTTTGTTCTCTTGATAGGTCGGACTCTGAGTATGAGAAGCGGGCTAGAAGGAGCAACCCGGACATCAAACATCTGGATTCGGACGACGACACAACTGCTTCAGTGAGGTGAATATTTTATCTTAGTAATTTCAATATGAGTTAGAGAGTTCTGGGCTATTGCTATAGGAATTATAATTTTGTTAAGGTGGATCATTTTCTATACCAAACTTACACGTATAGGTTTGCACAATTCACGTTTTGTTGATTATTTCAAAAGTACTTAGAAATATTTTTTTTCTCATTTTGCGAAAGCTGCAAATTTAATTTTTATCTGCTTTTAAGTAAGAAACAAAACATTTTGTAGTTTGAGACAAGCATTTAAACCTTTCTTTTATTTCTTTAGTTCCAAGAAGAAAAAGCAGCCGAAATCAACGGCATCAAAGCGCAAGCCTTCGAGCAGCAGAGCTGCTTCGCCACCAAAAAAAGCCTTAAAGAAGACTTCTGGCTGGTGCTTGGAAAGCGACAGCGACGACGACGTGGCTCGCTACAAGAACGCTACCGAGCAGATCAAGTCGGCCTTCACCAAGCGAGTAGCCGACGGAGTTGTGCGCCGTACAGCCGATCTCACCGGCGACTTATTTGTAGAGCTAAGGCTCTACAATATCAAAGACATACGTAAGGTACAGCCGAAGGACCGGTGGGAGAAAGCGACTTTAAGCTTAAAGTATCAAGCAGATAACGACGCGCCGGAGCTGGTGCCGTTACGAGAATTTGTCCGATGCTGTAAGAAGCAATTTACAGAAGAAGGTGTTTTTTTCGCAGATAAGAAATGAAATTCGCTTTCTCACGGTTATTCACGTACCCGTACATTTAAATGCCATCTTACTTACTACTTTAATTTTAAACTTTCATGTTTTATTTTTCTAAAATTGTCTTAATTTGCTTTAGTGACTTAATGCTAGATATGTGTTTTAGGGTTCTATGAAATATAATATAAATAGTTTTGAATTCTATTAGCGCATTATAATTTACTTAATAAAAGTTAGATATCCCACGACGGAAAATATATCAATACACACACACTATATTTTCTTCTTCTAATATTTACATAACTATCTAACAAACTAACTGAGCTGCGACTCTGCCGTTCGAATGTTCGACAAGCAAATATCTTGAACTTTAAAGGAGAAACATCTCTTTAGTTACATCTCTTTGGTTTAGTTTTAACTTTAAAATTATATTGTAATAGCTCCTTATTGTCCTCAAGATGTCTAAAGTTACCAGGTCCGTTTATTGTTCAGTTTGCGATTTATCTATAAAAAGTAAAGCTTTTTCCGCTCATTTGCGAAGTATTTTGCATAAAAATAACAGCTCTATTATAGAATGTGAAGGTATAGAAAAGATAGCCAGCGCATTTCGCAGTCGTATCGCGTCATACCGGGTTCATTGCGAGAATGAAGAAAAGTATAGAGCCAGGCCACCGATTGCGTATCTGCGCGCACTGCGCCGACGCCTGCGCGCCCTGTTAGATGCGCGTCGCGAAGCCTTTGATACTATCAAAACTAACTTTGACTTTTTTGCAGAATTCTCTTTGCCTAAAGACAATACAACCGAAACAAAGTCTTTCGCTACAGAAAACATAGTTTTGCATAAAAACTATGATTTCGATGAATTGTTTTCTAAAATTAGTCATATAATTTCTACAAAAATTGATGAATTTCAAGAGCGTGACAGCGGGTGGTCTTTCGTAGGGAATTTATATTTGGAAGTTAACATCAACAAATATAATCCATTAAGAGGTTCTGCATTTATTGATTTACCTAAAAGCATTAAATTTAGACGCGCTTGCCTTAACATACAAAATCGAGATAGCTTTTGTTTCTTGTGGTGCATTATGGCAGCGCTATTTCCTGTTAAAATAATGCAAACAGAACATCATCTTATCCTCACTTTGATACTGTGCTTAACACCAGCAATATGTCTTTCCCGGTCGGTTTAAACGACATAAAAATATTTCAAAAGAATAATCCTAAGATCAGTGTCAATATTTACGGTCTCCAAACTACTCTAAAAAACAAAACCGAAGTAGTTGGTCCGCTCTACAAGACTGAACGAAAAAGAAAATATCATGTTAATCTTCTATTACTAGAAAACGGAACTCAGTCCCACTATTGTTTGATAAGACATTTAAGTCGATTGCTCAGAACGCAGATAACAAAACATCACGGTAAAATATTTTTTTGTGATGAGTGTATGATCTTCTTTAGCAACCAAGATAAACTTGACAAACACGTATGTAGTGGGGTCAAAACCATTTTACCAGACCAAGGCTCTATCATACAGTTCAAACATTTTGAAAGAATGCAGGATATGCCATTTGTCATTTACGCAGATTTCGAGTCTTTATTACAGCCAAATAATAATATAGAACAGGACAAGTGCACACGAAATCTACAAAAGCATGTGCCTTCCGCATTTGGTTACTATGTTGTTTGCTCTTACGATAACTCTTTAAATCAGTATGTATCCTATTTATTTATTTATTTATTGGTTTACTTACAGTCATCTATCTTACACAGTGTATTCTTAGGGTAACATCAACTGTATATAAAGCTAAGTGTAGAGACTAATTACAAGTAAACACAGCATGCAAAATAACAAACACAAGATTAATATGTAGGTAGGTAGGTACAAAGTGACTAACCTAACCTAAGACAAAAGACACAGATCTGTTTTCGCATAATATAAAAATTAAACATTACAAAAAAAAAAAATTTCTAAGTCTATGAATACTGTCGACATGTACATCGACTACATCACTGTGGTTATTTAACAATCTGCTTAACCTGGGTACCGGAGAGTTGGCACCAAGTACAGTTCTACGGAGCGGTGGGTGGAAAGTTTTAATCTTGTGACGTGGCATTCTAGATGGAGCATTAAAATTAAAACGACATATGAGCTCAGGGCAGTCAATCTTGTTATTTAAAACTTTATGTAGAAACAGCAAATCAAGAAGGTCTCTTCGCTTTTCCAAATCTACAACTTTAAAGAACTGCAGTCGTCGGTTATAGGAGTAATATTGCTTTGATTTTCCAGCAACACGTACTAAATGCCAGAGAAAACGTTTTTGTATCCTTTCCAGACGCAAAGTATGAGCTGCATAATGAGGACGCCAGACAGTTGAGCAGTATTCTAATATACTACGCACAAGACTGTAATATAATATTTTTTTGGTATTTATGCAGAATCCTTTACTGTTTCGAATAACGAACCCCAGCATCCTTGATGCCCTTTTTATTACATTTTCAATCTGTGGTAAGAATGTCAATTTCCTGTCGAACGTGACCCCTAAATCTTTGATAACTTCCAGCTCTTTAATAACTTGGGTATCAATGTGATAACTGAAAGGTATAACATGAGTATTTCTGGTATATTTGACGTGATAACACTTTTGTGCATTGAGATTCATTAAATTTTCCTTACACCAATTAATAAGATAGTCTAAATCCTTTTGTAAAAGTTTTGAATCATGAACTGATTTTATAATTCTTGAAAACTTCAAATCGTTTGCATACATAAAAACAGAAGAAAAATGGAAACAATCTACAATATCATTCACGAAGAAATTAAAGAGAATTGGGCCTAGGTGAGAACCTTGAGGTACTCCCGAAGTAACGCAGTAACAGTCTGATTGAAAACCATTGACCACAACATAAAATTTGCGACCCTCCAGGTAGGACTCCAACCATGCCAAAAAAGTACCGGTAAAACCATAAGCAGCTAGTTTTTTAAAAAGAATCTTGTGTGGAACCCTATCAAAGGCCTTGCTAAAATCTGTATAAATAACATCGGTTTGAAGTTTTCTGTCAAAGGAGTCTGCTAGACTTTCTGTAAAGGTCACTAAATTTGTGCACGTCGATCTGGATTCAACGAAACCATGCTGATTGTCTTTAATAAATATCCTAAGATGCCCTTGAATTAGGGGACACAATATGGCTTCAAAGATCTTGGCAAACGTTGACAAAATCGATATAGGTCGGTAATTAGTGACTAGAGAATCATCATCACTTTTATAGACTGGGACTACCTTAGCTACTTTCCATTTATCAGGGAAAACCCCGACCTGCAATGAAGTATTGTATATTAGATACAGTGGAGTCACCAATCCTGACGCACAATTTGCAATAAAATGAGGCGGAATACCGTCCGGTCCCGCGCCCTTTGATCGATCAAGTCCTTTTAGTGTTTTCAATAGTTCAGCCCTAGTTATGAGAGGTGCGATAAATGACTGACCATTATTGCCTATATTGTGAAGTGAAGGTTGCTGAAAACACCGCACACTATCAATTATGTTATGGTCACTATAGGCAAGTGAAAAGGTTTTCGCGAATAGGTTACAAACCGCCGTACCGTTTGAGGTTGAAATACTGCCATCACTCATAGAAATGGGATATGAACTGGAACCTCCACGCTTGCTTTTCACAAAAGTCCAGAAAAGCTTAGGGTTATTTATAAGATCTTTCTCCAATGTTTTAATATAAAGATTATACTTACTGAGAGCCATGGCTTCGCAACGCTTACTTACCATTTCCAATTCAATCTCATCACGAGAATTACCATATATTTTAAATCGCCATCTTAGCTTATTTTTTTCATTAAGGCTTCTAATAAGATTACGATCAAACCATGCAGGATATTTATTCTTTTTTCTTGGTAAAGTCAAAGGCACAAATGTATTAATAGCTTCCCTTAAAACATCATAAAATATACAGACCATTTCATTCACATCAGTTACACCAAAAAATAATTCATCCCAGTCCATCTCAGCCAAATGATTACATAAAGCCACATAGTCAACCTTGTAAAAATTTAGTCTCTTACATTGTGTATTGTAGGGAAGTTTTTTGTCAGCACATAAAGAAAATGCTACTTCTAAAGGAGGGTGCTGAATGTCGACTTTGCTAATAATATTAGTTGACTTAGAAACTGTACAACCTGGAATATTCGTTAAAATTAAGTCTAGGATAACCTTATTATTATTGGCTATATTATTAAGTTGTGAAAACTTATGCAAATTCACGAATTCAACCAGCATTTTTCCCAAACCAGGAGCCACGTATCCTTTAGACTCCTCACGTACTAGAGTCCAATCTATATTTCTAAGATTAAAATCACCGATAATACACGTCTGCAAATTATGCTCAGAAATGGAATTACAGTTGTCTATGAAGTGATCAAGTACCCTGCGACTTAAGGGAGAGGGTAAATACACAGCACATAAAGCTATATGACGCGTTGGACCAGCCACTTCAATTGTTAACCACAAATCCTCACATTTACTTTCCCAGGCTGACATTCGTTTCGCTTTAATCTTTTTATTTACCGCAACTATTACTCCACCACCGTCCATTTTGTGATTGTGAAAACCTGTACTCTCTCGGTCCCGTCTGAAAACTACATATCTTTCATCAAAAAGCTCTTCCGAAAATAAGTTTGAGTTAAACCAAGACTCCACTATAACCACTATATCGTAACTGTTACAACAAATTTGTCTAAAAAAGTTATTAGTTTTTGTTTTTAATCCCCTAGCATTTTGATAATACAATTTTAAAGTTTCGAATTTTACAAAATTATAAGCCAAACACAGCATTTAAAAAAAATAATTATAATAACAAAAGTACTGAAAATTAACAAAAAAAAAATTTTACTCCTAAATTATTTTATCCAGAGAATGAACATCTTTGATCCAAATGTATTCAGTTTCTGCCGATTTCCCTATCGCGGTAAGGATTGCGTCGACAAATTTCTCGAATACCTTAGAAGAGATGTATTAAAAATTTATGATATTCTTAACAATCCTGTTAAAATGCTGCCCTTGACCGATGAAGAAAAGCAAAGTTTTTCTAAGTCCCATTATTGCTACTTGTGTAACAAACTGTTATTTGAAGACAAAGTTAGGGACCACTGTCATTTAACAGGTCGCTATCGCGGTGCTGCACATTCTTACTGTAATATTCGTTTTCGTTTGCCGAAATTCATCCCCATTTTTTTCATAATTTATCAGGCTATGACAGTCATCTGTTTATACGTGAATTAGCAGACATTGCTGGTGACATTAAAGTGATAGCCAAAACCAAAGAGAATTATATTTCTTTTACTAAATTCTTTACAATAAATCACCAAGGTCAGCAAGTGTACCTGTCCGTTTTGTGGATTCTTTCAAATTTTTGGGCACCAGTTTAGAGAAATTAGCAGAAAATATAAATAAAGACGGTTTTACACACTTGGCACACTTTTATCCTGAAAATCGACAATTTAATTTATTACGACGTAAAGGTGTTTATCCTTATGAATACATGACTAACTGGGAATCTTACGCGGAAGATAAGTTACCACCGAGAGAGTGCTTCTATAGCAGTATAAGCGACGAAGTCGTTTCTAAGTCTGATTATAATCACGCATTAAGTGTTTGGCAAACATTTAATTTGAAAAATCTAGGTGAATATACCGACATATATCTAAAAACTGATGTACTGTTATTAGCCGATATTTTCGAAAACTTTCACGCAACGTGCAAAAATAACTATAGGTTAGATCCAGCGTTTTATATGACTGCTCCAAGTTTAAGTTTTGATGCTATGTTACTGAAGACTGAAGTTAAATTACAACTTATAGAAGATTTAGAAATAATTCGTATGATTCAAAAAGGTATTCGCGGAGGAGTTTGTTTGTGTTCTACTAGGTACGCGAAAGCTAATAATAGGCACCTGTCAGATTATGATTCTAAAATTGCAGAGAGCTATTTATTATACATAGATTGTAACAATCTATATGGATTCGCAATGTGTGGTTTTTTGCCACACTCAAATTTCGAATTAATTTCCAAAACCGAAATCGATTCTCTTGATATACTTAACATTCCAGATAATTCGAGTTACGGTTATATCTTTGAAGTAGACTTAGAATATCCTGATCATCTGCATGACTTACACAACGACCTTCCATTTTGTCCTCAAAAATTTAAACCCCCCGGATCAAAAACTTCGAAATTAATTCCTAATTTATACGACAAATTTAGGTACGTTATTCACTATTTGCATCTAAAAACATGCTTAAAACATGGTTTAAAATTAAAGACAATTCATAGAGCTATCAAATTTCAACAAAGTCCGTTCTTAAAACAGTATATCGATTTGAATACAGAGTTGCGTAAAAAAGCAAAATCTCAATTTGAACAGGACTTCTTCAAATTACTAAATAATAGCATTTTTGGTAAAACTTTAGAGGACACTGAGAAAAGGTTAAATGTAAAATTAGTAAATCAGTGGTCGGATTCAAGAAATAAGACCAAGAAGCAATTAACGGCGGAGCATTTAATATCAAGGCCCAACTATAATAGTTCAACTATTTTTACAGATAATTTTATTGCAATTCAGATGAAACCAGAAACAATAACTTTAGATAAACCTATTTATATAGGTTTTACGGTTTTAGAGATTTCTAAAAGCCATATGTACGATTTTCACTATTCTGTAATGAAACCAGTTTACGGACCTGATATTAATATTTGTTATACAGATACTGACAGTTTCTTGTATTATATAAAAACCAAAGATATATACAAAGACCTAAAACTGAGCTTTGAATCGTATTTCGATACGAGTAATTATGATGAAAACAATGTATATGAGATTATTTGTCGTAATAAAAAGATACCTGGCTTGTTTAAAGACGAGTTAGGCGGCAAACTTATTGTTGAATTTGTAGGCTTAAGATCTAAACTGTATTCTATCAAGACCGAAGAAATAGAATTAAAAAAGGCTAAGGGAACAAAAAAGTCTGTGATTAAAAAGATGCATTTTAAGGATTATAACAAAGTTTTGATGGAAAATGATGTGATCCGAAAAAAGAATATTATATTTAAATCTCTTAGACACGAAATTTTTACACAATCTGTTAATAAGGTAGCACTATCGTCAAATGACGATAAACGTGTTATATTACGAGATCAGATTTCAACTCTGTCGTGGGGTCATAAAAAATATTTTGAGTTTTATATATCAACAGATTAAATTTATTTAGCTTTTAATTAGTATTAAGAACCAATATATGTTGCAGTGCTTCGGAAGGCACGTTAAGCCGTTGAGGGCTACTAGCAAAACGCTTGCACAAATTGCAGTGGAGTATATGCTCCATTCCCCTCCGGTTGATTGAGGGGAGGTCTATACCCAGAATTTTATGTTTATGTTTTTACTGTAATAAAGTATTAAAATTAATGTTTGTTTTTATTTTTCTGAAAGCAAAACTTAAACTGAAGACCATCAAATTCTCGAAATATCTTTTGACATTCATACAAGTTTATAACACAAAAATATAATATTCATACAAGATTTATAGCTGGCATTGCAATTTCACGTGATATTTCTTGGATTTGATGGGTTATAGATATTATTTTTTAACAAAAGTCATTCCTTGATAACATAACTGCTTACGCCTGCTTTAAACAAGTAGAGACATGTTCTTAAAAAATACTGCAGGTAGATCACGTGGCAGTCCAACTAACTCATATTTGTAACATGAGCTATAAGGCAAACCCTATATGACAGAATGAATAAGTTATACTATTTCCTATTCACTAGCTTAGGTTGGAATTTGCAAGCTCAACAGTTCATACAACTGCCTTTATCTTTAGACTCAGCAGTTTTAATTTATTTTGAAGAAATAATTCATTCTGTTGTCTACTTTCATAGCAAACAGTTCTGAGTTACCTAAACACATATATCCTCCCTGATTATCAATTTTGATCATGTCGAGACAGCAGCTACAACTATCTTCGGCAGAAGCCTCGTTTATCATAAATATGAGTCCCGATATTCCTATATATATAATCAAACTCGAAAATTTGCATACGGAAGAGACAGATAGTGAAGTAAGCGTGAAACTGAATTCTAGAGCCACTACTACACACTACAAGGCACTTCAACTTATGTACCAAATGGGTTCTGAAGTGGCGGCAGGAAATGAAAGTTTAGACAATATAGTGCAGTCTCATCACCAGTCGTACTCAGGTAAGCATTACTAGTTTTTATTTAGTGAGTAATTAGCGCCTCTTAGTCTACAACGGGTCATCAATTTTGATTGCTTGATTTAAAATAAGTGCCAGTGAGTTTTAAGTTTAATATTAATGTGTTTTCTAACTCTCAAATATCTAAGTATTAATATATTATTTATTTTGTTTCAGATAACCTATGATTGCGAAATTTACTAATGTGGAGAAAAACTATAGTTCAAATGGGCACAACAATAATTTCCGTTACACAAAGTACTTAGCACAAGTAATCACACAGTCACTGCTCTGAGCACGTGATAATTCAAATGAATAACTGAACCCGTTTTACCGCCTTCGCCCCTTTTTATCATACGTCGTAAACAACTTTGACGGATGAGAAGGTGGGGATATTTTCTGGCTTGACACCTTGTTATTTTGCGCCAACTATCGATTATCGACGATGTTGCCAACACGGCCATTCTGCAAAGCGCATGCCCTCAGGCGCTGCTCAAATAACTGTAACATAAGATCATTCAAAAATTAATTAAATGCCATTCCGTTCGGCCAATCGTGACATAATTTTCCGATCATATATAATATTATATCTGATCTACTTCCCTTTACGTCTTAAGCGTCTTTACATTTCCTTCACTCTTTTCTGTTCCTTTTGGCATAGGTAACATTCTAAATGATTGGTTTAGGCAATTTACCTTTAGACTTAGGTAAACCCGCACCATTTATGTTGGTTTGGTAACCATGAGTGAAGTGTTGGTGTTTGTGTGAGTAGATATTACAATTCTCCACTCATATACCACCAAATCAGACTTGTTCCTTTAGACTTAGGCAACATTCTGATTGATTGGTTTAGGCAATTTACCTTTAGACTTAGGTAAACCCGTACCAATTTTTTTTTTTTGGTAATCATGAGTGAAGTGTTGGTGTTTGTGTGAGTGTGACATTTACAATTCTCTACTCATGCACTACCAAATCAGTCTTATTCCTTTAGACTTAGGCAACATTCTGATTGATTGGTTTAGGCAATTTACCTTTAGACTTAGGTAAACCTGTACCAATCTCGAGTTTAGTAAACATGAGTTTGTATTGCAACATGTGTGTGTGTGTACGTGTGTGTATGTGTACGTGTGCGTGTGTTTGTATGTGTGAGATAGAGAGAGCGAGAGAAGGTGTGCGTGCGTGCGTGAACGTACATGATAAATATACATACATACATACATAAACAGCCTATATACGTCCCACTGCTGGGCACAGGCCTCCCCTCAATCAACCGGAGGGGGTATGGAGCATACTCCACCACGCTGCTCCACTGCGGGTTGGTGGAGGTGTTTTTACGGCTAACGGCGGTGGTGTTTTTATGATAAATATATAGATGAATAATATTATTAGTAAACAATCACCTTTAATTGCCAACATGAGCTTACAATTGACTCCAGTTGTCTAATCGAAACCACGGCTTCATGTTTTCCACGACAACTGTTCCTGTGTAGCGTTTCTCAGTATGTTCACAAGTATATGTCAAGGCCCAGGACTTGTATACCCTTATAAGGCCCCTTATTTGTAGGCAACAAGTTTTACTCCGGCCGTCATTTGATCGACTTACAATTATTACAAGTACCAAATCTTAGATATTTAACCAGGGTTTCAAGTTTTGACCAGAGATCGCTTTATTATTAGACGTACCAGCTATAGCATCACGGTCGCGATCAGCATTTCCTGTAGTAGGCTGAATCACTGTTACCTGTGCCTGGACGGATTGCCTTACGTTTGGGTCTCGAGAGTTATTCGAAATCTGTTTCGATGTTTTTGTTTTGTGAAAACGGCTATGTAAAAATCCCGCTAAACTGTCACACGTTTGGAAAGTACTAGCTTCAACGAAAGCATTTAAATTTACATCGCCTAAGTTCCCTAATACAATAGAGACAATATCAGATTCCGAGAAATTAAGATGTAACCTGTAAATTTTTTACTTTTGTTCGAAAAAGAATTCATAGAGAGATTGATTCTCAGTCGGCTTAGTCTCAAACTCAAACATATTGCCTGGTTTGACCTGGAACGTAGAAGAAATCTTATCCCTCCAGTCTTTCCATACCCAGCTAGTCCACATGTAGCTATTGCGTAATAAAGATTCTTACCATGTTTTCGCAGAGCCCTTTAGCTTATTCAACGCTTGGTAACGAATTCTATTATCCGTCCATGGAAATTTTACTGCGTAGGATTCAATCACATTTAACCATGCATGAACATTGTCCGTCAGAGGATCAAATTCCGGAATCATATTATGCAAGGTACTCGTACTCACGGTTTCAGCATTCTGGGATGCCTTACTCTTTTTCCTTGGCGATGGTTATGGCGTCCTTGCACTACTAGAGGATGACGTCGACCTTGGACGTGAATGGCGCCTTTTATTTTATTCGATTTTCTATGCTTGCGTTTTCCCATATTTTATGATCCCACTTCTGATGTGGAGAAAAACTATAGTTCAAATGGGCACAACAATAATTTCCGTTACACAAAGTACTTAGCACAAGTAATCACACAGTCACTGCTCTGAGCACGTGATAATTCAAATGAATAACTGAACCCGTTTTACCGCCTTCGCCCCTTTTTATCATACGTCGTAAACAACTTTGACGGATGAGAAGGTGGGGATATTTTCTGGCTTGACACCTTGTTATTTTGCGCCAACTATCGATTATCGACGATGTTGCCAACACTAATTGTAATTTATCATGAAATCTTCAAGAACAGGCGAAAACCCTGGTACAAACAGTAGTCTCAAAATTAAAAGAAAGTCAAATAAAACGAAACCTCTTCAATCTTTCGTAATTAGAAAGGAGCCAAGAAAGGGAATTCGTCTTATCAAAATAACCATCCAGGACTTGATCGAAGAAGCATCGTCATCACCCCAGACAGCAGATAGTGACAGTGTTGTGTTAAATGCGCAGTATGTTGTTAAAGACGCTGTTGATGACATTTTCGACCAAACCGAAAACATAGTTAACAAAATATCAAAAAAGTTAAGTAGTGATGATATATTTTACAACTTTTAAAGGAATATTTTGTATTTTTGTAATAAGTATTCACAAAAAAATGTTAATTTATTGTTATGAAAGTAGACAACATTATCGTTAATGTGAAATAAATAGTGAATGAAAATTTAATTAATAGATGTTTAATTTCATGCCTTCCTTAACATCAAAAAATAAAATAAAACAAATCAAATCAGTCACATTTATCTTTATTATTATAAAAATGTTTGAAAAGGTACACATTATTGTCTATATACCATTTTTTTAAACATATAACGTTCTGAAGTGCACACTGTTTCAAATGATGAACACATCTTAAGTTTTTAATAATACAATATTTTTCATGCAATTTAACTAAGCTTGGACAACCTTCCTCTCCTATGTCAACAATATTACAATCTACACACAAGTTTTTAAGCCACTCAATTTTTTCTCTACCTTTAACAAATATGTTTTTATTTTTAAAGTAAACTGGTATTAAACGTAAAAATTCACGATAGTCTACGAAACCTTCACTCCAAAATAGTCCTCGATACCTTTCTAACCACCTCACTTGTTTTTTTTCTTCAGTGGATAAAGTAGAATATGCAAAGGGTGGTTTCACTAAAAAAAATTGAGTAGACTCCTCCGTCGCTATCGCACACTCCTTCACAATAAAGTGAAGAAGTGAAGTTAATATCTTTAAATCCTTGAAGATCAACAAATATGATGTTTGAGTTCATGATATTTTCTTTACTATGCTGCTTAAAGGTTTGTACTCAAAAATACAATCGTTTAATATTAAACAATAAGCTGCAGTCTGATCGGGTATATCTTGGTCAGCTTCTAATTCAACTCTGACATCGACTGATCCTTTTAAAGTTTCTTGTTGGCGACAGCAGTCAATGACAAACAGTGGTGCAATATCTTTAAATTCTTTCAAACTCAACAACGGCTCAGCACGTCGTCCATAATACGACTGTTGGAATCTTGTATATAACTCATATAATAAAGATATTCTATTATCCGAAAAACTTACATTCAAATTTTCATATTATGGATAATATATTTGATTCAAAAACACTTTAACACTAGTTACATTACAATGATCGAATTCTGACATAGAACTCTTTACATTTTGTTTCCTATTCGTTTGTAATCCAATTATTATAAAGCGTGGTTTTTCTATTTGAGAAGACGTTTTGATTGACCAAGTATGCTTTTGCGTTTTAGGAAGCAAAGGATACTCATAAACATCCCAGTTTCTGAAGGCTAAAGTTAGAGAACAGTCTTTTTCTAAATGTTTTAGTAGATTAACTCTCTCGCGATCAGAAACTTTGATATGAGGTACACGCCAAACTATTTTAGTTATAACAATATCATCTACTACTTCGCCACTGTTCAGCCGTAAAGCATTTAAGTTAGTGTTACTTCTCAACAAAACCAACTCGTGTTTACAGTTTATTATGTTTTTTTTATAATCCTCTGCAAAACCTAGTATTTTATTTAAAGGTATAGACACTGAAAATATTCCACTGTTGGAATTCATGGAACCATTAATCGACCAACCCCATATTCTTGCTGTTTTAGATTCATTTTCATTCATAGACAAATATGATTTTATAGTTGTTGTTATACCTGCATTTTTAATTTTATCAATTTCTACACCATTTAATTCCTAACGAATATCTTGGAACAAAAATAAGATAGCATTATTGATAAAATGTATGAAGAGGTTTGAGATCCACCTGGTGCTTCTTCCATCGTGTTATGGTGCGTGAGTAGACGGGCGAGGAGATTTATCGTCAAATAAAATGTCCGAAGGTTAATTATTAGATCACTATATTACCAAAAGAATAACGACGTTCCACTGAGCACGTGGAGCGCGTGCGCAACGGTTGACGGTTGTCACTTGAATGTCCTAAAAATGGCCGCCACTCCAGTGCTCCGTGTTACGTCAATGTCGAACTGACATTAAATCGGAAACAGATAAAGTTGGGTCTGACAAATCGTTACAATTAAATCGGAAACAGACAAAGTTGGGTCTGACAAATCGTTACAATTAAATCGGAAACAGACAAAGTTGGATCTGTCCCAAATCGTTCCAACAATCGTCGGTCGGATCGGCGCGCGATACTGATTTGATGGATGCGCCGTCACGGCCAACCCTGACTATCGCACGTCCTCGTGCGTTCACTCCTTTTACAGTCCATCTGTAACATAGAATAAACATACTGAGTAAGGTTCGCTCGACCATTCCTGACTTAACTACCCTTTGGTCGTGCGTTTGACTAGTTTCTTTTATCATCAATTTGCTCCGGCTCGAGCTTACGTTACTCTTTCAACCAAATATTTCACATACACACAAGGTACAAGCGTACAAGGCTCCCTGTACAAGGACACGTAATACAAAAATAAACAGCCTGATGCGAGCGTGCGAGGCTCTTTCCATCAGGGCATACGCAACCACAATAAGTTCGGCTTGGCGCGAGCGTGCGGGGCTCTTTGCACCAAGGAACACATGACAAGTTCAGCCTAGCGCGAGCGTACACGGCTCTTTCCACTAGGGATTAAACTACAAGTTCAGCCTAGCGCGAGCGTGCGGGGCTCTTTCCACTAGGGATTACACAAAAAGTTCAGCCTAGCGCGAGCGTGCGAGGCTCTTTCCACTAGGGAAACACAACAAATTCAACCTGGCGCGAGCGTACTGGGCTCTTTCCACCAGGGAATGCACCTGAAATAGAAAGAACAAACAACTGGAGTGGGCTTTTGGATCTTATTGGCCTGACCGGGGTACTAGACTTCGCTTGTTATTTTAATGCAATTTACTTACTATCGTCTACATGAATGTCTGCTTGATGGACAAGAACGACATGCGACTCATCGTCTTCAGAGGCCGTTAATGTATCAGAGGAGGCGGTTAAAGTATCACTGTTCGTTGCGGTAAGAGTGTCTGAGCCAGCGGTTTCAGTACACTGACTGGGTACATCATTGTCGTCGTCAGATAACTCACCCTCACTTGCCGTTACGGCCTCTTCATATTCCATTACATTCGCTGTTTCTACATTTTCCTGAAAACCCTTAGGCACTGGACGCAAATTTTCGTGAGAATACTTGTAAATACGATTTGTACCGTTTATAGCCTTAAGTTCGTACCTGTCATTATCTAAAGTTTTCATGATTTGAAATGGTCCCCTAAACTTTCTAGACAGCTTTGTCTGGTTTCTCTCACTACATTTGACAAAGACGTAATCTCCCTGAGAGTAAGGTTTAACGAGTGCTCTGCCACGATTAAAGCGTTGCACTTCAGCCGATGCAGCTTTATTAATACTTTGAGATGCTTGGCTTCGAACAGTTTCTAAATCGGACCGCGGAGGAGTATCAAAACCTCTTAGAGGGGAAATTTTGGCTAAACCTAAAGATTGCGCTTTGATTCCGAACATGAGTTCAGTCGGGGTGTACCCTGTGACTCTTGAGGTAGTACTATTTAGGGCCAGCTGGACACTGTCTAGTTCGTCACGCCAGATTTTGTTTGGATCATTCTCGACGATCGTTAACAGGCTTTTGAGAGTACGCATAACCCTCTCGACCTGACCGTTGGCTCGAGATGAGCCTGTAGCGATCAAGTGTAGTTCAATGTTATATTCGCGACAGAACTCCTTAAATAGAGAACTAATATAGCACCTGCCTTGGTCGGCTATGACTCTTTTGGGTGCGCCAAATAACGATACCGCCTTTTTAAGAGCCCTGACTGCACAGGTAGCGTCCAAAGATTGGGTGTATTCGAGTAAGACGTACTTGGTGAAGGAATCTATAATAACGGAAACGTATTCCTTTTTATCACTTTTCCCGCTAAGTTTTCCTGACAGGTCTATATGAATTGTATGCCAGGGTGTAGCTACTTTAGGTATTGGGTGCAAACGGACTTGTTGGGCACCGGAAACGCCTTTGGACGCCTTACAGATGATACAAGAGTCCACAAACTTGCGGACTTGCTTGGACATCTGAGGGAACCAGTACTGTTCGTATATTTTGTCCACTGTCTTTTCGTGACCCAGGTGATTAATTTCAACATGCACATGGTTAATAAGCGTCCAAATGAGTGACCGTGGCACAATGGGTAACCAGAAGGTAGTCTTATTACGCTCTACTTTCCTATAAAGGATGCCCTCCCGTACGTCGTATGTGTGAGCGACAATGTCTGGGATTTCGTTCTTTTGGTGCTTATCGATAAGGTCCTGTATTTCAGAATCACGTTTTTGTTCAACTTGTAGCCACCCTTCATGTAATTCAACAAAATTTACCGTTTTGTGAGAGATAGACAATGTGTCTTCTACCGAAAGAGATGGTGGGTTCGGTGGGGGGTTTCTGGAAAGATAATCGGCGTGCTCCATACAACGACCCTCTTTATAAACTACATCAAAGTCGTAGGCCTGAAGGTATGCCCACCACCGGTGAACTCGCGGGGACAAATCAGTCTTAGCTTTGGAAGCACGAAGAGAATTGCAGTCAGTGAAGACTGTGAAGTGTCTACCGTAGAGATAGTGCCGGAAATTTTCAACTGCACGCACCACCGCAAGAGTTTCCAACTCATACGAGTGGTATCTGGATTCAGCTCCGGTGGTGCGGCGGCTAAAGTAAGCTGCAACACGTGGCAGATTATTTTCTTTTTGTATAAGGATAGCCCCATATCCTTCCGAACTCGCATCCGTATGAAGTTCCACTTCCAAATCAGGATTAAAAATCGTTAAGACCGGCTCGGACGTGAGTATTTGTACGATTTTTCTATGTATTTCAGCGTGCTGTTCGCTCCAAGTGATAGGTCCTTTTAACTTGGTGAGAGCGTATAAAGGGCCGGCTATAGTACTAAAATTTGGTATAAATCTACGAAAATACGAAGCAAGTCCCAAAAACTGCCTCACTTGTGTGGCGGTCGACGGAGTGGGAGCTTCTACTAAAGCTTGAATTTTTCGCGGATTGGGACGTACTTCACCATCACGTACAACGTACCCTAAATATTCAACTTCAGTTTTCATGAACTTGCACTTGCGTACGTTGAAGGAGAAACCAGCTTCAGACAACGCCGCCAGTACAACGTCAAGGCGCCTCTGACCCTCAACTACATCACTAGAGAAACAAAGGACATCATCCATATACGCAAGTGCAACATCGTCTTTTAAGGTTTTCAACGCCTTATTAATACAACGCTGGTAGACTGATGCAGCATTTCTTAGCCCAAAAGGCATGGCTAAGTACTCATACTGGCCTTCCGGTGTTACGAAGGCAGTACGTTCAACTGAGCTAGGCTCTACACGAATCTGATGGTAACCGGAAGCCATGTCCAGTGAGGAGAAGAAATGCGCACCATTTAACCTGTCTATTTGTTCGTCGATCCTGGGAAGGGGGTAATGCTCGGGACGAGTATTGGAATTTAACTCCCTGAAGTCGACGCACATTCTGTCGGTGCCGTCCTTTTTTTTTACTAACAAAATCGGACTCGCAAACGGCGACGTGCTCTCACGTATAACACCCGCGTCTAAGAGCGATTGCACTTTCTCCCTAACTATGTCCTTTTCGGCCGGTGACAGCCTGTACGGGCGTCGCTGTACGGTTTTATGGGGATCTATGAGATCAATTTTGATTTCGCCAGTATGTACTCTACGAGTCGGCACGCCATCGATAAAAAAAATTGCTATACTTTCTTAATACAGCTACCAACGCGTCTTTGTCGGTTCCTTGCAAATCTGTGTCGATATTGTCTAGGTTAAATTCGCTAACTACCTCACAAGTGTTAACAATCTGATGCCTTGAGAACGATATGCCGTCGCTACTGATCGCTACATGGATCCCTTGTTCTAGCACGTCTCTACCTATGATGACAGCCTCGGTGATTGCGGTATCTGGCACGACATGAAATGAAATTGGCAGCTTAAGGCCCTGAATAAAAACTTCACTAAGAATTTGGACGTTGCATTCAATGTCTTCACCCCCTATACCTGATAAAAACACTACTTCATTATGTTCAGTGCCGGAGAGCTTTTCCACTAGACTATTTTTTATCAAGGAGCAAGCGGATCCGCTATCAAAAAGAAATGAAACGGGCTCACCATTTGACGTCGACAAAGTACCTCTGGCCACGCGCCGTTCGCAGACGTGGACCTCCTTTCTAGCTGGTGGTTCTCTCTCACCCTTTTTTGTATGGGCAAGTCGTGCTGAGGTGTCCCGGTTTACCGCAGGCGAAGCAGGTGACGCCCTTCTCTCGTTCGACAAGTTTGGATTTCAACAAGTCGCCTTGACGCTTACGACACTCTTCCGCTCTGTGTCCCCGAGCTCTACAGTAATGGCAGATGCCCGCGAAACGTAAGTCAGTTACTCTAGGTCTTTTGTGTTCCACTTCCGGGTTTTCCGTCTCTGCGTCTTCATTGCGTCTCTTGAGCGACACCCCGTTTAGTATTCTGCAAAGCTGTGATCTCGTAGTGATTGTTTGCGAGTTTAATTCTCTACGTATTAAGGAGTCACGTTGAGATAATACCGATATGACGAAGCCGGTGATTACATCTTCTCCCATTTCGACTTTAGGTATGCGCTCTATATAATTCCATAGGCGCAAGGCTGCCTCACTTGCTGTTTCTTTGTGCCCGATTTGGAACTTTAAAATTTTATCGAAATAATCTTGCATAAGCATTGGCGTTCCGAATTTTGCAAGCAGTAGCTCCTTTATTTGAGGCCAGGTAATTTGGGATGGTTGGAGCCTAGTAAGGCATGTGGCTGCACGTCCTTTGAGGGCATGTGTAGGAGCAAGTAATAAATCAGGCCCTTCTAGTTTGCGACTGTTCACTATAATCTCTGTCATGTTGCACCAACCTTCAATGTCTGATTCGGGGTCACTCGGGTCAAATTTGATGAGTTGTGTAGCACTGTGACTCACTGGAGCAGGCTGCGAAGCGGCGAGTAGTCGGGTTAATAACGCCTCCATGTTAGACAGCAGGTTGCCTCCGCCATTCGTTTCACTACGCCGAGATCTGATTGTGTCCATCTCCTCAGGATTAGGCCCTTCGAATCCCACTTCTGATGAAGAGGTTTGAGATCCACCTGGTGCTTCTTCCATCGTGTTATGGTGCGTGAGTAGACGGGCGAGGAGATTTATCGTCAAATAAAATGTCCGAAGGTTAATTATTAGATCACTATATTACCAAAAGAATAACGACGTTCCACTGAGCACGTGGAGCGCGTGCGCAACGGTTGACGGTTGTCACTTGAATGTCCTAAAAATGGCCGCCACTCCAGTGCTCCGTGTTACGTCAATGTCGAACTGACATTAAATCGGAAACAGATAAAGTTGGGTCTGACAAATCGTTACAATTAAATCGGAAACAGACAAAGTTGGGTCTGACAAATCGTTACAATTAAATCGGAAACAGACAAAGTTGGATCTGTCCCAAATCGTTCCAACAATCGTCGGTCGGATCGGCGCGCGATACTGATTTGATGGATGCGCCGTCATGTATGTCCGTAACTGGTGCTTTATTATCATTTTTGTATACATTTACTTTACCCTCTATGAATAGAGTACTCGCAGAAGGCAACACATACAAATCTTGTTGATTAATAGGGATACGGATTTCATCGTTCTTGTTGAAACTTGTTACATATGGTTTGTAGGAATGAAATTCGAAACTTTCGATGCTGTTATCAGACACTGGTGACTCTACCACATTTAAAATATTCATTTTAGTAAACCAATTAATTTAAGAAACTGTTTATTTTCTTTAGATATTTTTTTCAGTGGTTTTGTATGTGTTATTTTTCGTGAAGCGCTTTGTAAACTAACAGTGTTTTGAATTGTTGTCGTGGTTTTATTGTAAACTAACATTTTTTTCCTGAGATGTAAATACAACTGTATTTCCTCACCGCGTAAATTAACTAAATTGTTTTTTGCGTCGAGCAGTCTTATATTTATTTGGCTAACGGAATTTTGATTAACTGGAAAATAAATTAAATTTTTAGGTATTTCTATAATCCGATAGCCTGGTGGTACATTAGGCACAAATTCATAAATTATATGACTGGGTACTCCGTTTACGAAGGAACCACTAACAATATCACACTCTATTCGTACAATGGTTGTAGCTATAATATTAACAGGAAAGTGTGACTCGTGTAAGATTTCCGCTTTTAATCTTTTTTTACTAAAACCAAGTAGATCACTAAACGAGTTTTCTTTTTCAACGTGAATATCTTTTGAACTATATAGTTTAGTTTTCAGTGTGTTATTATTAGATGATAATCTTAGTACACAATCATTTACGTTATTTTTTAAATAATCAAATATATCTTGGAGTTCATACGAACCCTCTGGTAGTTCAAGAATTTCATTTTCTCCGTAAAAAAAAATATTATTTTCTGAATCGATGTTAGGTATTGAATTAAATGTAGAAAAGTATAACAGTGCACACTCATATTCTCCTTTTAAATCCAAAGCCGGTGAATAAAATGTAGTCAACGTAGACTCGTATCCAGTTATAGACAGAGTGAAAGCCATTGTTGAAATTAATACTATCACGTGTTATGCATCATTTTATTTTATATTCTTTCCAAAACTGTCTTAAAAATTTAATACATAAATGACCACAATTTGCGGTACCAAATGTCTGAAATTGACAGTAATTATAATTAATCAAAATGTTTTTCAAATACTGAATTAGCTCTAAAGGAGGTTTCAGATTACCGAAACTATCAAAATATTCACAGTAATCATTTACTTTAGCGTAAGCTACCCAATGAGTTCCAGAATTTTTAAAACTATCTAGGTTCAAAACTGCGCATTCAATTTTTCTCGGCTTTCTCGGTAGATTATCTCTCATAAAAACACCACGAAAGTAAGGCAAGTTTTGAGTATTTTCTAATATGTCTGTATTGGTTAGAGCTCGTCTGGGTAGCCGCTTTTTTAGTTTTTTGGATTGTTTAGATATAATCCGCTCCCGTTCTTGTAGGGTTTTACATAAAGCCCTTTTCCAATAGCAATAGATTCCATCATTTTATTGTGTCGTTCAGATTCTTTAAGATTTTGTTGTGCTGATTTGTAATCGTTTACTGCTTTAGCAATACCAGCCGCACCACCATCTAGAGTCCCAAGTGCTGATAATCCGGCAAATATAGGTATCAGTGGCAATATTCCACCAGTCTTTTTTGGAATGGGAATTAAACGCGGTAAACGTATTCCTTTTTTCTTGTTGAATATCTTTTTTGCTGCTAAGTAAGCAATTTTGATTGCAGTTTTATTGTCTTTACATTTTAGTTTCTTTAAGTGTGAACGTATTTTACTAACACCATGTTTAAATGCTCTAACGCCAGCACCGGCTTTTAATTTAGCCTTCATAGCATTTTTTACTAACCAAGAAGCCATTTTCTCGCCCTTTCCTGCATCTTTCGATCTCAATCTTCGACTCGCAATGTTCATTAAATCAAAATCTGCTTTATGTCTAGTATCTAAATTTTTGTTAGTGTAAGCTATGTCGTGGTGCATACAAGCTTCATCCAATTTATTTATTCCTCTATCGCCTCTCAATAATCTTTTCTTGAGTTTTATTCCTGGACCGCAGAATTGATAACCTGGTAAATGTAACTCGACTGGCAAATTATTGATTATGTTATTTAGAAGACCACTTCCTTTCATTGATAGAAATTTAATGAAACAAATTAACGGTTATCTTTGTTTTATACTTCCTATTTTAAGTCATTAATGCTAATCCAGCTATTTTCATTTTTATTTAATCCCAACCATTTTACAAAAAGTTCATTACCTTTTCTTTTAATGACCTTTTCAATCAGATACACATCTAGAAACTTTATTTTTTGTAATTCATATTCGTAAAATGAACCTAGAATATTTTCTTTACTTTTGTCTTGTAAATGATAGGTTATAGGATTAGTATCGTTAACTTTTACAATTTTAAAAATTTCTGTAGACCAGTTCGGGGTGTACCCTTTATTAAACTCACTTTTGTACTTGCTAATACGAACTTGGTCTCCTATTAGGTACTTTGCTTTGGATTTTTTTCTTTTAACTTGTGAGCTGAGGATGTTTTCTTTTATAATGTGTTCATTTTCTTTATTTACATCTATTGGTTAAAATTTTGTAGTGCGATGCACACTATTGTTATATGATGTAACAGCTAAACCTAAATTTTTCCGCACCCATTCATATTTACCTTCTAAGCTAAAATATTTATACATTTTACTTTTTACCCACGACGGAACGGAGCAGGTATATGCGTTTAGGGTGAGAGATGTTTGTGTGTGCGTTTGTGCAAAGAAATGTTATTAATTATCTTCTAAACTAATAATCCGATTTTGATGCGGTTTTCAATAACGGGTTTGTGTTTGATGAGTTCATGTTATTAGACAGGTGTCATGTCTGTAACTCACTAGGGGGCGCCACAATATTAGAGTTAAGAGTCAATATTATGCGAAACGCCTCTTGAATTTATAATAGCAATTTATTTGCAATAGTTTTTATTAGTTAATTGTTTCTGACAGGCGTTTTTTTTTTCGGTTCCATTGATTACACGTAATTACGTCGAACACGGTGCTGTTTCATTGCTACTTAAATCCCTTAAAAATCAGTAAAAAGGCATATCAGGCATATTCATGGTCCTTCGAGCCAGATTTCAGAGAAGATCACAATCAATAAATTGTGGATAATACGAAGTGATTGGCGAAGATTAAAGAAAAATCAAGATCGACTATAAGTGGCACGTGGATTGTGTGGTCAAGTGAATCAAATTCGTCCAATTAATCCTCATTTAATTCATAAACTTGAACCCATCACTCAATAATCAGGTAGTATTAAGTAAACAGCCTCCGTGGTCTAGTGGTTAGAGCGTTAGGCTCACGATCTGGTGGTCCGGGTTCGATTCCCGATGGGGACATTGTCGAAATCACTTTGTGAGACTATCCTTTGTTTGGTAAGGACTTTTCAGGCTTGAATCACCTGATTGTCCGAAAAAGTAAGATGATTCCGTGCTTCGGAGGGCACGTTAAGCCGTTGGTCCCGGCTATTAGCCGTAAAAATACCTCCACCAACCCGCAGTAGAGCAGCGTGGTGGAGTATGCTCCATACCCCCTCCGGTTGATTGAGGGGAGGCCTGTGCCCAGCAGTGGGACGTATATAGGCAGTTTATGTATGTTATGTATTAAGTAAAGCAAAGTGTTGTTAATTACGGTTAGTATAATTTTAATTACATTTATTACCCACGACGGAACGGAGCAGGTATATGCGTTTAGGGTGAGAGATGTTTGTGTGTGCGTTTGTGCAAAGTAATGTTACCACCTATCTTTTAAACTAATGATCCGATTTTGAGGCGGTTTTCAATAACGGGATTGTGTTTGATGAGTTCATGTTCTTAGACAGGTGTCATGGCTGTAACTCACTAGGGGGTGCCACAATATTAGTGCAAAACAATGTTGCAATATAATCAAAACGAAATGTCCGATTACAATAAATTCTGTTTTCGGCAATGTGTACGTAGTAGCTTATTGCATGTTCCCAAATAATATAAAAATTACGTCTTTCTAGAGGGTGCTACAATATTAGTGAAAAATAGTATTGCAATAATATTAAAACGAATTGTCCAATTTCAATGCGGTTTTCAGCAATGGGTTCGTAGTTGAATGGTGCATGGTCTAAGATAAGTCTTATGATATTAACTCACTAGGAGGCGCTGCTATATTAGTGTGAAACGTTTGTATTGCAATATTATTAAAATTAAAACGTATTGTCTGATTTCAATGCGGATTTCAGGAATGAGTTCGTGGGTGATTGGTGCATGTTCTCAGATGAGTGTTATAGAGGTAACTTTAAACAGAAAGCAACTGTATAATATATAATAAGGGACTTAATATTATGTGGTAGGATGAATCACACTTATTGTTTTGCGAGATCTTACCTACACATTATATAGATTATAATTCGTATATGCTCTCTAAAAACTCTGAAATAAAATTAAGCAAAATTAAAAATTTTGGAAAAACCCACGACGGTAAAAATATCATCGAAAAAGAATAAAATAACTCAAAACCCCCGACTTAACCCAATTATTATGTAACGAAATATTATATTAGACTTAAAAATACTTTCTAAAAAAGAGTTGATATCTCGAGACATCGGTAATAGATATACTTAAGTACCTAAACAATGAATATGGCTGTTTACAGTTTTTTCCTAACGTGTCTGTTTCTCGAAGATATAAGTACTTAAATGTAGCGATAATAATTTTACCATAATACATAACCGAGGAATATCCGTCGGGGGCTGCCATTAACCCTGCTAAAGTTTTTCTAGTGACGTGAATACAATTATTGAAGAATTGTAGATGTTTAACGACGACATAAAATACACTTATGAGTATGATTAAATTTCTGTTGAAATTTCATATAGAAAAGGCAGCCCCCGACGGATATTCCTCGGTTATGTATTATGGTAAAATTATTATCGCTACATTTAAGTATATCTTCGAGAAACAGACACGTTAGGAAAAAACTGTAAACAGCCATATTCATTGTTTAGGTACTTAAGTATATCTATTACCGATGTCTCGAGATATCAACTCTTTTTTAGAAAGTATTTTTAAGTCTAATATAATATTTCGTTACATAATAATTGGGTTAAGTCGGGGGTTTTGAGTTATTTTATTCTTTTTCGATGATATTTTTACCGTCGTGGGTTTTTCCAAAATTTTTAATTTTGCTTAATTTTATTAATGTTCTGATTAATCGCTCCACTATTGAGGCCTTTTTTGTAGAAAATGTTGAATAATGTTTAATACCATATTGCTTCATCATATTTTGGAAAGAAGCGTTATAAAACTCTTTTCCTTGATCTGTTTGTAAAAAAGAAGGGCTGCGTGAGGAATTCTTTAAAATATTAAAAATAGCTTGCCTAATCTCATTTTTTGCTTTTGATTTTACTGGTATAGTCCAAGCAAACTTAGAAAAAGTATCAATTACGACCAGTATATACTTAAAACCACTATTGTAATGTGAATATTTTTGCATATCAATAAGATCTGCTTGCCATAAATCATCGATTCCTTTAATAACTGTTGGTCGACGAGGAAAATTCCGCCTCGCAGGTTTATGTAGTTCTTCCACGATGCTCTGTTTACTCATACTGCTTTTTTGTTTTTGTTTGATATATCAAGTTTAGTTGCAACTATCGTATCGATTTCTGGCTTAGTATAATAGCTAGCTGACAAAGCTGCATATAATTTTTCTTTAAAATGTTTTAAATAAGAATCTACTTCACTTTTAACTTTCTCTTCAAATTCTTTTGTAGAATATATTTGTTTTAATTTCGTGTCAAGGTATTGTTTATTAACTGCTTCATCATTTAATGATGGAGAAGGTAGTCCTCGTAAGCGGGTGAACTTTAAATCAAAGTCTCCTGTATCTGATTTTACTAAAGTATCGTTAAATGCATCAAAATAATCTGATACACGCAAACGTTTATGTACGTGGTGACCAAATTTATCAATGTTCATTTTTGTGTTAACAAATGCACTAATAGAAGTCAACTGTGCATATTTTGCTACTAAACCTTATTTTATTCAATTAATAATATTAGCTTCTCGCAATTCTTCAATAATTGAAATAATTTCATTATCCAACCCGGTGTTGCCAGCGTCACGGGATGCAATAAGCAATTTTAATCTTTCTACCAGTTCGTTAGGATTATCCCAATAAACAAAATCTGTATTTTGATTCACTATCTTTAACATGGGAAGACCTCGTCCTTGTGCAAGATTTTCGGTACTTGAAAAATCTCTTTCCTTTGAATGTCTGAACAGCGGTTTTATAATACGTAAATATTTCAAACCCTTATTGCTCTTTATCTGTTTCTTTGGGTCATAGTCTCTGCGATGTGCGTTGGTTTCAAGCAACGCAGCCTTATACGATTGTTTATCCCGTTCTGTAACTAATGACAGATTAGGTGTCTTTTTTGTTAACAATTCCATAAGACCTTGTGTTTTTTCGAAATTAAGATTACCAATATGTAAACCATCTTCTTCATCTGATACTCGTGTGTTACCCATCATAAGCTTTCCACGATCATATCTTAATCCAAAAGGAACATCTCGTATAACATCAGATGATAACGACCACGATGATGTATTTTTAAGCGGACTTGAGTCCAACTCGAATGTTTTGTTTGATTCATTAGTAGAATAATAATGATCGTTTAAGTCGTTGACTGGAGTACTTGCAAGTGTAGACTTGGGGGTTACATCATTTGAATCATTTTCACTCAAAGAATCATAACTATCGCTTTCAATTGATTCGTCTTTTTCCATTTTAAAATTATTTTCAAAATCTTTCTCATGATCTTGAGGGCTCACAGGCTTAGCTGCGATTTTCTTTAATGGTTTGGATATTGGT
The DNA here is from genome assembly GCF_024362695.1 of Pectinophora gossypiella. NCBI lineage: Eukaryota > Metazoa > Arthropoda > Insecta > Lepidoptera > Gelechiidae > Pectinophora > Pectinophora gossypiella. Next base: position 852,648 of record NW_026063243.1, read on the forward strand.
TCGAAAATAGTTTCTAAAATTTGTTCATTATTATTTTTTATATTCCTCATCATCTTGACTTTTTTCTTCACTGCAGAGGCAGATTTTATGATTCGTTGTTTAAGTTCTTTTTCCATTTTGGGATCGACTTTGGTGCTGTTCAGTTTACAAATGAAAGCTAAGATCCAATGATGTATTTAATATACCAGTTCAATCGAGAACAATAAATGTATCAAATTTCATCCCATAACACCCATTATTTTTTTCACAATCTTTATTAATCACAACATAACTGTATTGTTTTTTCCATACTTTAGAACACATTTTACGAAATTGTATCCAGGACATATCAGACCCAACATGTTCGTCATATATGTGTCTTAAATTTATATCATCTTGTTTAAATAGCACAATCAGATTTGCATTGTCTCTAATAAGTTGCTTTGGGACTTTGGTATGTGTTTGATTTAAGTAAAAGCAATCAATATTTTTGTGTCTTCCCATAGAAAAGTAATCTCGAATATTGTTTTGATTTTCACAGGCTACGTCGTCAAAAATTATTATGGAATTAGGCTTGGCGTGATGAGGACTCAAAATTTCTTCACTTTCAGTATAGTTTTCAAATGTTACGTTTGGTACCAATTTTAATACCTTTTCTAAGAAGATATATTTTGGTTGGTAAAGAGATTTTGAATAAATATATGTCGTAACAGTGGGTGTCGTAACATCATCATCATCAGAATGGAGGGTGGGCGTTAGAAGACAATAATGGCCGTCATTAGTATCACAATCATTTTATTTACTTCCACATAGTTTTTGTATCACGATTATCAGTTCGTCGTGAGCACTCAAGTAGGCAACACGTACGTCCGCTCTCAGTGAATTTTCAGTGGTTGTCAACCTTTGGTAGTTTAATAGTTTTTTTTTTTTATATATATATTTTTCTTTTGTCTTTTTTTTTTGTCGGTTCGTCATGAAGTGTGCAGCCTGCATGCAAGCTTGTAACGATGGCGTAAAATGTAGTGCCTGCGGTAAACAGTATGGTTTTTGCTGCTCGTCGATATCTGAATCGAGCTATCGCAAGTTAGGCTCGGAGCGTAAAGCCGTGTGGTGTTGTGCTCGCTGTAAAGCTAGCCCAGCACCGAGGGACGGATCGGGGCCAGCGGATGCCGCGAAGGATGATGGCACGACCTCTGAAGTTACTTTGGCTGCCTTGATGCGGGAGCTTCAAGGTATAAAAAATCAACTGTGCTGTCTTCCTGCACTAACCGATGACATCAAGACCATCAAGACCGAAATTATGGATCTCAAAACATCGTGTGAATTTGCTCATGCTAGCATCGAGGAACAAGCAGCCAAAATTCAGGATTTGGGAGAGAGAGTCTCAGAAATCCAGGTGCTACGCGAGACCCTCGATACAGTCACCGAGGAGCTTGCTGCGATTAGGGCCGATGCGGCTGATAGAGAGCAACGCAATAGAATGAATAATGTTGAGATCAAAGGCATCCCGGTGAAGAAGTCAGAGAATCTGTTTATAATCTTCGAAGCTGTTTGTGAGGCGATTGGGTACAGCGTACCCAAATCGCAAATAAATTATATATCCAGAGTACCAACAAAAGACCCTAAACAAAAATCTATTATTGTCGCCATTAATAATCGCTACGTAAAGGACGACCTCATGGCAGTGGCTAGAGCCAAAGACAAAAAGGAGCTGAAGTTAGCTGATGTACCAGCTCTGAAGATGGATTGCCAGGATCGTATATATATAAATGATCATTTGACCCCGCACCGCAAAATTTTATTTAACAAAGTCAAGATAGCAGCTAAGGAGAAAAACTACCAATTCATCTGGGTTAAGCACTGCAAGATCCATGTTAGAAAAAACGATACTGCACCGGTGTTCATTATAGCTAGCGAGAGTGATTTAAACAAAATAAAGTAGTCTGCAGCCCGTTTGTTGATTTTCATAACATGTTTCCGTTTTCGTTAATTATTTACTGTCAAAATAATGTTACTTCGAAACACTTACTTATTTTGTTATTGATTTTGCTAAATCTGATTTGTTCGCATAAATGTTGTACAACCACTGGCATACCGGCCACACGCATCGTTCTCTTTTGTTATCGCACCTTGTCACTTCATAACCAGTTTACGAATCATACACTTGCAGCTAATCTATCTATCCTTTTTTTGCTAATTACGCTTAGCCTATATTGCCTGTTCGCTCGCGCTCATTTACTTATTTTGCTATGTCATATTGTATTCATACTTAATATGAATGATTTTATTGATTATTATCTCTTTGATAAAAGAGGCTTAAAATGCTTAGGGCGTTGTGTTTTGCTTTTATTAGGGTTTTGTCTTATATTTGTAACATAATGTATCCTCTCAACGATTTAACTATATTTTACCAAAACACTAGGGGTCTGAGAACTAAAACTTCAGTTTTTTATCGCAATGTTTGCCTATGTAATTATGATATCTTACTATTAACTGAGACCTGGTTATTGGACAGTATTGGAGATAGTGAGTTATTTAATGACCGTTACGTAGTACTGCGGAGAGATCGTGACTACGCAATGACACAGCAGAAATTTGGTGGAGGTGTTTTGATTGCGGTGCGTAAAGAATTAAGTGTTACATTTCAGCCATCATTTCAATCGAGTGCTGAAGATGCGTGGGTCAGCCTAAAGGTCAGAGGTTATGGTAAGATTCCCGTAACAGTTCATATTTGCGTTTTATACTTATGTGATCAGAAACTAGGTAATTCATTTTCATTACAGTTATCCAATTTTTTCGACAATCTTGATAAATTAATTAGTTTAAACCCGGAGGATAGTTTTCTTATAGTAGGGGATTTTAACCTTTCTAAAATAGCGTGGTCTATGAATGACAATGCATATTGTGATCCAATCTTTTTAAGAGTGTCACCGTTCCCAGACGAAAGACTTTTAGTGGATATGCTGAATTTTCTTAACCTAGGGCAATATAATTGTATAAAGAATGAGCATAATAGGATTTTAGACCTAGTGTTGGCCAGCGATAGTTTTGTAAAGGTAACTAATTGTGCTGATAACGTACTTGTTCCTGTTGATAAAAACCATGGAGCACTTTTACTTACCTTGGATTTTCAATCTTTTATCCCGCTTGAAAAAGTGTGTGCACCAATATTTTTGTATGACCTTGGTAACTATGACGCAATTAACGAAGATCTATCGAAAATCGAATGGGAGAGGTTATTTTTGGGACTGCCACTGGATGACGCGGTTGCGGAATTCTATAAAATTTGTGCAGATTTACGTGATAAATACATACCCCAAAAAACACCTCGCTGTGATAACTTCCCGAAGTGGTATACCAAGGCCTTGATAAAAGCCATTAGAGAAAAGTTCAAGTATTTTCGTAAATACAAAAAATACGGTAACCTAGCCGATCAGCTTTCTTTTCTTGCGCAGAGGGACAGAGTTCGCACTCTTGAGGCTAATTGCTATAAAAATTATATTAGGCTTGATGAGGATTCTAGAATTTGTAACCCGAAGTATTTTTGGACGTATATGAACTCTAAGTTGAAGTCACGGCATGGTGTACCGAAATGTGTTACATATAACGATCTTACTTACAGCGACGGGGACGAGATATCCACTGCTTTTTCTGATTATTTTCAATCTAACTTCTTAAATGACCCTGCTACTCTCACGAGCTATCGCTTTAATTCGCTTGAAGCTGATTCACTTGTACAGAGCGCTGCTTCAGATATAGCTTCTGTTTCTGTAGACGCCGAGACTGTTACTAAACTTCTATTAAGCCTGGATCCGAAAAAGTCCGCTGGACCTGACAAATTACCTGCTCGATTTCTAATAAGTTGTGCGAAGCTTTTATCTGTGCCTCTGTCTATTTTATTCAAGTGGTCTCTTGATAATGGCGTTGTGCCTTTATTGTGGAAACGAGCTCTTGTAACTCCTGTCCACAAAAAAGGTGTAAAGACTGACGTTGCGAATTATCGCCCTATTTCCAAGCTGTGCATTGTGTCTAAAGTCCTTGAGAAAATCGTCTATAATCAGGTATACCCCGCTGTAAAGCAGTCTGTAAGTCACTCTCAACACGGGTTTTTAAAAGGGCGCTCTACAGTGTCTAATCTGATTCTGTTGAATGACGCTGTTACAGAAGCCATGGACGATGGAGCGCAGGTTGATGTCATTTATACAGATTATAGTAAGGCGTTCGATAGAATACACCATGATTTATTACTTCAAAAGCTTTCTATGATTGGTATTAGAGGTAATCTTTTGAGATGGTTTTCGTCCTACATTGACAATCGCTCACAGGCCGTTGCCGTTAATAATTATATTTCCGGGTGGCTGTCAATACCTAGTGGGGTTCCTCAGGGATCGCTTTTGGGCCCCCTATTATTCATTATTTTTGTGAATGACATCAATCTCTGTCTTAAGTCCTCTCAACTCCTGTGTTTTGCAGATGACATGAAGTTATATGCACGAATAACTTGCTATGCTGATGCCGAAGCCTTGCAGCGTGACTTGGGTCGCTTGGAGGAATATTGTCAGGCTAACCTACTGGATCTGAACGCGTCAAAGTGCAGCGTTGTATCCTACCATCGTAAACGCTCTTCGATTACTTACCCTTACATGCTGAAAGGCGAGTGTCTGCAACGTGACTCTGTAATTCGTGATCTGGGTGTCTACCATGACTCGAAATTACTATTCGATAAGCACATAGAAATAATTACTGCTAAGGCTTATAAATCTCTAGGATTTATCCTACGCACCTCCAAGGACTTTGTAAAAGCTAAGACATTAAAAGTTTTGTACTGTAGCTATGTGCGCAGTAATCTGGAGTTTGCTTCGCAAGTATGGAACCCTAGGTATTCTAAGTACATTGATATGATTGAAAGCATCCAGCGCAAATTCGTGCGGCATTTGTGCTTTAAAATTAAGCAAATATACAGTTCTAGGAACTACCTTGGCATCTGTAAAAAGCACCACTTGCTTCCTTTGGTCGAGAGAAGGAAAGTAGCTGATCTCACTTATCTCTTGAAAATTGCATCGGGTGTTGTTGATTCTCCTGGCCTGCTGTCCAAAATATGTATAAGACCTCCGAAAAAGACTTTGCGTCATAACGCCTTAATACATCTCCCTCCGGCTTCCACCTATTACCGGCAAAATTCATTTATGTGGCGAGCGAGTAACAGCTTTAATACTCTTAGTCAAACACTTGACTTGGATTTATTTAATACTGGTTGTGAAGTGGCGAAAAGATTAATAAACCGACAATTCTTTGTCTCATAAGTAATGTTGTGCAACTTTATTTGTAAAATTAGTTTGTTTTTTTTTTTGTTTTTTTGTTTTTTTTTTATTATTATTATTTTTTTTTTATTATTGTTATTATTATTTTTTTTTTTTTTTAATTTTTTAGGTTGTTCTAGTGATTAGGCTTCCACTGTAAGCGATGCGTGTGTATTTCTTTTTTCTTGGTTTTATATATATATTTTTTTTTTGTCTCACCTATTACTTCTATGCTATCAACTATTTGTGGGGATCTATAATTGGCTTTGTGTTACTAATTTAAGGATTAGACTGTAAGTGAATGCTGTTGATCTCCCTAATAATAAATAAATAAATAAATAAATAAATAAATTAGATAAAGTCACAGCATAAGGTACACACTCACGGCAACGTCACGGTATTCGTAACGGTTACACAGTCTCTCGTAATTTAACGCGCGTAAGGACGTTAGCGCGAAGGGGCCCTCCACCACCCATGGTTCCAACATTCGGACCGAATCCTCGGGACATGTGAACGTACTTGCTAGGTGCTCTTTTCCGATCACACTTTCTTGACGTCCCTACAAGTTATAGGTGAGCGACTATAGCACTCCACGTTCCGATCGTAATTATTCGACACGTCCGCTCAAGACGATGGTTCGCGGTAGACTGCCCGACACCTTTCGTCGGAGCGTTGCAACTTCATGACGGAAGTGATGTAACTTCATTTTATTTTCCGATTTGATCAATTTCTCTTCTTAATTCATAACTAACTCCGACACGGCCATCCTGCGTGACACACGTCCTCGTGTGTTAATCTGAAACAATATACCACAGCACAGTATCCAAGTTCGCTCGGTCATTCCTGACCTAACATGAGACTCTATAAAGGACTCTACATGAGCTCTACTTGTGACTCTACACGAGCTCTACTTGTGACTCTACACGAGCTCTACTTGTGACTCTACACGAGCTCTACTCTTTACACGTTTGTCGTTACTATTACCTAAACGAGCGATAGTAACTCATGCCACTCTACTGAGTGACGATATCTCACAACCAGGCGTCACTACCACCTAAATCGAGCGGTAGCAACTCATGCCACTTACACTAAGTGACGATATCTCAACACAGTCGTTGCTGCCACCTAAATCGAGCGACAGCAACTCATGCCACTTACACCAAGTGACGATATCTCAACACAGTCGTTACTGCCACCTAAATCGAGCGACAGCAACTCATGCCACTTACACCAAGTGACGATGTCTCAACACAGCTAGCACACAAACTTTACATTTTAGTTGGTAGAATAGTGGTCAATGCGTTACACAATTTCTTTTATATCACTAATTTCTAATTTGTGCAGTTCGACTAATTCTACCGGAGGTCAACTTGACTTAGATTCAGGTACAATGTCATGACCAAATACAAAGTCAACATGACATCCAGGCCTCGACCGCATACCTGTAGTTTCTAAGACGAGCAGCACAAAAGTGGCTGCAGCCCCGAACACTACAAGTGCACAGCTTCCTATCAGAGTTGCTCCGAAACAGGTCAATGGGTTACACAATTTCTTCTATATCACTAATTTCTAATTCGTTTGACTAATTCTACCGAAGTTCAACATGACTTAGATTCAGGTACAATGTCATGACCAAATACAAAGTCAACATGAAATCCGGGCTTCAACCGCATACCTGTAGTTTCTAAGACGAGCAGCACAAAAGTGGCTGCAGCCCCGAACACTACAAGTGCGCAGCTCCCTATCAGAGTTGCTCCGAAACAGGTCAATCATAGCTTTCATTGCTCAATTAACTGCAAAGCACAACAGGCTGTAATATTCCTCCCCAAACTGCGGTTACGCTACGAAACAGTCATGAGTCACAACGTCCCCTCCCGGGATGGCCACCATGGTCCACGACTACAAAACGACAGAGCACCCTGCTCTCACACACACAAGTCATAAAGTCACAATGTAGCGACCAACACCTCGAGGAAATATTACCGCACTTAAACAATTACCAATTCGGTATTATCATTATTTAGAATGTTTTGCTCCAATTTTCTCACTAATGATTAACTGTTTCGGGCATTTTCTAAGCCTATTTCATTTAAGTAATCATAATCCAAATCATTTTACTTCGCAATGTTTACTTCACTTCATTACGATTTCCAATTTAACTAAAGGAGATGTTTCAAATCCGGCCTGCACTGTGTACACTTTATGAAAAATAGAAAAAAAAACCAAGGATTACATAAAAAATACTAAAATAAGAATTATTATAGTATTTTTTTTGTACATGAGCAAAATCTTATTTGAATAAAGGACACAATTGGCAACACGGCATCACAAACCAACACTACAAGTTCGTTCAGAAGTATGTAACTGAACGTCAAGTTCAGTTTTGTAATAAATATATTGTAATATCAAAATAAACAAATAACCATAAAATCAAAAGTGTTAAACCCTTCTACCAACTGCTTTTACTATTATTATTTAACTTTTATTATTCCGTTATCTAAAACTGTTAAAATCATCTTTGGAAAATGGTGTGGAGTTATAGTTTTTAAACGTACCTACTTTGTGTCATGTCATTGTCAATCAACAGCGCGCGCCGCGCTTTAAGTTTGTTTTCGCCGTTTTGAACTTAAATCTAATATAATAAATACTTTTAACTAACAATACAAATACTTAGAATTGCAGCTGTATTTGTAACCGGTCAAAGATAACGGCCTTTCATTAACAAAGAAAGTGCATCACACACACTTACTAACAGGTCCAGAAATGGATAAAGTGGCTGCAAGGATTTATCCCAGTAAGGTAAATAATATTGTATTAACTTTTTTAACTTTTTTTAGTATGACAGTTCCTCCATTAGGTACAGATTGCCACAATAGGCACTGTTAGCCAGTGGAAGATATTGTCCGCCTCGAGATCGCAGTACATTGCTTACTCCTTCATAGAGAGGTCATTAAAGACATTTAGGGAGCACTCACTTTGAATTTATCTCTCTTTCATAATACAATACAAATATACTTTTAAAAAAGAATCAAATATTTCATAGGTAGCTATATAATAATGGATGTAACATAAAAAAAATTACAAAAAATTGACATTTGTTACAGTTGCCACAGCGAGCCCTGGTCTGCACAAACTGTTTGGCTCAAGCACGAGAAGATCTATACTTATAATAAATCTGTAGAGAGGTCAATTCTGTACATTAAATATTTTTTCAAAATAACTATCAGGGGGTGATAAGTGGTCGATACTGATGCCAAAAATGCAATCAGTAAAATTTTTGTCTGTCTGTCTGTCTGTATGTTCCTTATAGAAACAAAAACTACTGGACGGATTTTAATGAAACTTGGTACAATTATTCTTCACACTCCTGGACAGGTTATAGTATACTTTTCATCACGCTACAATCAATAGGAGCAGAGTAGTGAAGGGAAATTCTTTTGTATGAAAAATCTAAACCACTCAAGTTAGACGTTTGAAATTTGGCATGCAGGTACCTTAGATACCGTAGAGGTGCACGAAGAAAGGAATTCCCGAAATTCCTACGAAAACGGGAATTAGCGGGAAAATCCTTTTGTATGAAAAATCTAAACCACTCAAGTTAGACGTTTGAAATTTGGCATGCAGATACCTTAGGTACCGTAGAGGTGCACTAAGAAAGGAATTCCCGAAATTCCCACGAGAACGGGAATTAGCGGGAAAATCCTTTTGTATGAAAAATCTAAACCACTCAAGTTAGACGTTTGAAATTTGTCATGCAGGTACCTTAGGTACCGTAGAGGTGCATTAAGAAAGAAATTCTCGAAATTCCTACGAGAACGGGAATTAGCGGGAAAATCATTTTGTATGAAAAATCTAAACCATTCAAGTTAGATGTTTGAAATTTCCGTTACTGATTTTAGCTATTTCCTTCATGGCACCCTCTATGTAATGAAACGGAATAACAATAAATGGACAGAATATAATTAGTATCAGATTTGCAGACGATATTGCGGCACTGGCCAGTAATAAAGAAGACCTAGAAACCCTACTTAACACAATGAACACAGTTTTTGAAAAATACGACCTTAAAATTAATATATGTAAAACCAAAATTCTAACAATTTCCAAAACTCCAAAAATAGACAGCCAAATAATTAAGTTAAATAATATCCCGATTGAAAATGTAAAGAACTTTAAGTATCTAGGCAGCATAATAACGAATGACTCAAGATGTACTTTAGACGTTAAAACCAGAATAGCAATGGCAAAACAAGCTTTCCATAACAAAGGGTGCATATTCAAGGCTAAGATTGCCAAATCTATCAGAAAAAGATGTGTCAAAACCTTCGTATGGAGTATAGCCCTCTATGGATGTGAAACTTGGACACTGACACAGAAGGACAGAGAGAGACTCGAGGCCTTTGAAATGTGGTGTTGGAGGAGGATGGAAAGAATAAGTTGGACAGAAAGGGTTACAAATGAGGAAGTGCTAGTAAGAGTAAGGGAAAAGAGACAAATACTGAGAATTATTGAGGACAGAAGAGGCAAGATGATTGGACACCTAATAAGACACGACGAATTCATTAAAAACATCATAGAAGGAAAGCTAGAAGGAAAGAGAGGAAGGGGAAGACCAAGAAGAGCTTACATGGAACAGATTAAAGAAAAGGTTAACGTCGTGTCTTATAGGGAAGTCAAGGAATTGGCCTTTGATAGACTGGAATGGAAAATGCTACACCGACAAGAGCGTGGCTCTTAAATTGATGATGATGATGTTTGAAATTTGTCATGCAGGTACCTTAGATACCGTAGAGGTGTACTAAGAAAGGAATTCCCGAAATTCCCACGGGAACGGGAATTAGCGGGAAAATCCTTTTGTATGAAAAATCTAAACCACTCAAGTTAGACGTTTGAAATTTGGCATGCAGGTACCATAGGTACCGTAGAGGTGCACTAAGAAAGGAATTCCCAAAATTCTTACGGGAACGGGAATTAGCGGGAAAATCCTTTTGTATGAAAAATCTAAACCACTCAAGTTAGACGTTTGAAATTTGTCATGCAGGTACCTTAGGTACCGTGGAGGTGCACTAAGAAAGGAATTCCCGAAATTCCCACGGGAACGGGAATTAACGGGAAAATCCCTTTGTATGAAAAATCTAAACCATTCAAGTTAGACGTTTGAAATTTGGCTCGCAGGTACCTTAGATACCGTAGAGGTGCACTAAGAAAGGAATTCCCGAAATTCCCACGGGAACGGGAATTAGCGGGAAAATCCTTTTGTATGAAAAATCTAAACCACTCAAGTTAGACGTTTGAAATTTGGCATGCAGGTACTTTAGTAAACTTAAAGCTTAGTTGCAACAGGATATTACAAAATTCCCACGGGAACGGTAGTTAGCGGGAAAATCCTTTTGTATGAAAAATCTAAACCACTCAAGTTAGACAATTGAAATTTGGCATGCAAGTACCTTAAGTACCGTAGAGGTGCACTAAGAAAGGAATTCCCAAAATTCTCACGGGAACGGGAATTAGCGGGAAAATCCTTTTGTATGAAAAATCTAAACCACTCAAGTTAGACAATTGAAATTTGGCATGCAAGTACCTTAAGTACCGTAGAGGTGCACTAAGAAAGGAATTCCCAAAATTCTCACGGGAACGGGAATTAGCGGGAAAATCCTTTTGTATGAAAAATCTAAACCACTCAAGTTAGACGTTTGAAATTTGGCATGCAGATACCTTAAGTACCGTAGTGGTGCACTAAGAAAGGAATTCCCGAAATTCCCACGAGAACGGGAATTAGCGGGAAAATCCTTTTGTATGAAAAATCTAAACCACTCAAGTTAGACCTTTGAAATTTGTCATGCAGGTACCTTAGGTACCGTGGAGGTGCACTAAGAAAGGAATTCCCAAATTCCCACGGGAACGCGAATTAACGGGAAAATCCTTTTGTATGAAAAATCTAAACCACTCAAGTTAGACGTTTGAAATTTGGCATGCAGGTACTTTAGTAAACTTAAAGCTTAGTTGCAACAGGATATTACAAAATTCCCACGGGAACGGTAGTTAGCGGGAAAAAACATTTGTATGAAAAAATCAAATCTAAATAAAAGGAGAAACTGACTGACTCAGTGACTGACATATATCAACGCATAGCCTGAACGGCTAAACGTAGGCATTTGAAATTTGGAAGGGACATAGCTTAGGTACCGTAGAGGTGCACTAAGAAAGGAATTCCCGGAATTCCCACGGGAACGGAAATTAGCGGGAAAATCTTTTTGTATGAAAAATTCTAAACCGCTAAAGTTAGACGCTTGAAATTTGGCATGCAGGTACCTTAGTTAACTTAAAGCTTAGTAGCAACAGGATATTGCAAAATTCCCACGGAAACGGGAGTTAGTGGGAAAAAAACATTTGTATGAAAAAATCGAAACCGCGTAAGATAGATGTTTTCAATTCAATTTAATTAAATTATTTATTGCATTCCATGTAGTACAATGGGGTGTTACATAGGCATAGGAACTAAAACATGGACCCTGTAGGGCACAGCAACGTTGAAGGGAAGAGAGGAAGTGTGTATTAAAATTAAAACTCAATGAACAATCAATTAAAAAAAAATCAATTCAATCAATTGATTCAATCTAGCATGCATGCATACCTTAGTAAAAATATAAAGTTTATTTTTGGCTGTAAGTATTTTGAAAAATGGGAGTTATTGGGAAAAAAATTGTACTTATGAAAAAATCTAAACTGCATAAGTATGCACTCCCACATACACAAAGATCTCTCTCTTATATAACACGCCACGCGGACGAAGTCGCGGGCAAAAGCTAGTCTTCAAATAGAACAAGGCCATAGTAACATAGGTCAAGTGACATCATATTATGCAACAATAACCTGGACAACTTCCAGCATACTACAAATTCCAGTGACCATTGTTTTGTACCGGGGTGTCAAAATCCAGAATGTTTTATAGTTCCTGACTATTTAAACGCAAGAATATTAAAAAGCCAAAAAAATACTTGTTATGGAAAATTCAAGAATTTGTGCGGAGCATTGGGAATTTCTGGACCAGTACTAATTTTCAAAAACATTCACTAATTTAGAAATATATTGTTGATGAGACAAGGTGTGACCTGGAATGAAATTATAGTAGGATACTACTGTAATTGTGTTTATAGTCTCCGCGCTGTTGGTTGCTGTGCTCATGTGATGCCATTGTATGGTATTTAGGTTGGGGTGTGCGTTACCCCAACAAGAAAGTATCTCCTAGAGTTATATGAGTAGAACGTATAGTTGGTGCCTTATCTGCTGTAAATGTGCCCCCACATAAAAAATGTGTGCCCCCTGTCGTTTCGAAAAAAAATCGAAAAAACGATTCTTGCTGGGGTAACGTTTTTCTAGCAGGAAAATTCTAAACGAATGATCGGAGAGAGAAAAACTGTGCATGGCCAGATAGCTTATATGTGTGCCAAAATGTGCCCCCAAAAATAAAATCTGTGCCCCTTCAGATTTTCGAGATATTGCATTTCCTGCTGGAGTAACGTTTTGATGAATAGTATATCTCTAAAACCATTGCATGTGCCCCTGTAGAATAAACATACGCGAGTAGCTCTTAATGTGTGCCCCTTTGTGCCCCAATTAGATTTTAGAAAATATTTATAGTTTTCAAGTTATCGCGGTTTTATGAAAACCCGAAAAAACATCGCAGCGCCTAAATGAGACAAGGCATAACTTCGCTGAAAACTGTATTCGGTCTTTCTTGACGCTAATAATAACCATACAAAGTTTCAAAAATGTTCATGCATGCGTTTTTGAATAATCTTGCTAAAAGTAAAAACGATGGTGTCATAACTTTGACGGCAAAATACAAGGAACTGGCACAATCCCAGATGTGTAGGTGTAAACCAAAATCTTGTGCCTTTAGTCAAAAATATATGGTGAAAATATTGAGCTTCAAATGTTACGCATTAAGTAAATATAAACAAAAAACCAAAATATGTAAACAACGGCTGGTTATCCGACCAAATCTGAATGACTACTAAAAAGCGACGGATTCATACTTAACGAGGACCTTCTTTATTGGACGTATTATACCTAAGCTGTTGTCCTTACAGTCGCGTTCAAAAGTTTTGAGGGCTAATTAAAAAATATATTAAATGCACCTTGTGACTATATAAATGAAACATAGTTTTAACTCTGCTTTACAATAAATGTGACTTACATTAGTATAAAAATACAGGTATGTCACAAAACAGTTTGGTCACGATTTTGAGCATGTTAGTCACATGTACATTTTATTTGAAAATGGCTCTTATAAATGTACTTAATATGTGTAAGGTCATAGAAACAGCTATTAAAATATAATCCAATAACAACTTTATTTTATTAGTTATTACTTTTCTACTTCAGTGTACTCAGGCACAACACGTGTGAACCGGTTAGTGAGTAAAGTAAAGAAGGTCATCGATATGTATGAATCCGTCGCTTTTTAGTAGTCATTCAGATTTGGTCGGATAACCAGCCGTTGTTTACATATTTTGGTTTTTTGTTTATATTTACTTAATGCGTAACATTTGAAGCTCAATATTTTCACCATATATTTTTGACTAAAGGCACAAGATTTTGGTTTACACCTACACATCTGGGATTGTGCCAGTTCCTTGTATTTTGCCGTCAAAGTTATGACACCATCGTTTTTACTTTTAGCAAGATTATTCAAAAACGCATGCATGAACATTTTTGAAACTTTGTATGGTTATTATTAGCGTCAAGAAAGACCGAATACAGTTTTCAGCGAAGTTATGCCTTGTCTCATTTAGGCGCTGCGATGTTTTTTCGGGTTTTCATAAAACCGCGATAACTTGAAAACTATAAATATTTTCTAAAATCTAATTGGGGCACAAAGGGGCACACATTAAGAGCTACTCGCGTATGTTTATTCTACAGGGGCACATGCAATGGTTTTAGAGATATACTATTCATCAAAACGTTACTCCAGCAGGAAATGCAATATCTCGAAAATCTGAAGGGGCACAGATTTTATTTTTGGGGGCACATTTTGGCACACATATAAGCTATCTGGCCATGCACAGTTTTTCTCTCTCCGATCATTCGTTTAGAATTTTCCTGCTAGAAAAACGTTACCCCAGCAAGAATCGTTTTTTCGATTTTTTTTCGAAACGACAGGGGGCACACATTTTTTATGTGGGGGCACATTTACAGCAGATAAGGCACCAACTATACGTTCTACTCATATAACTCTAGGAGATACTTTCTTGTTGGGGTAACGCACACTAGGTTGGGCTCGGCACCAAGAAAGTATAGAAGCACCGGCACCTTTGTTGGATGGTATTTTAATAAGAGAGGATGTGGAAAACTAATAAATAATTAAATAAAGAGTATTATTGTTTTATTTTTACAAGTCAGAATCCCATATTATCATTAATATTGAACGAGAGGTGTAAGTAGTTCTAGCAATCACAATCATCTTGCATCTTAGATGTAGGTTAGATGTACCTGGTCTACAAGAGCACCTGCTAGGTTCTTCACAGATGTTTGTCCTGACTGCAACATCTTGGACTGTAGCGGCGTCTAGCTACAGTTTAAAAAGCAGTTGGAAATTGATCTGTTTCCAATTAGTCACTGATTTAACTAATCACAAATTCCCCGTTGTACACACGTCCAATACGGGGCATCCAGCAGTCCAATGAGGCCGGGCACGCTGTGTGGCCGACAGCCGTGTTAGTACGTCGCCAAGTCCACGTTGCGTCGGGAGTCGTGGAGACTGGTGATGACCAGGAAGCGCAGCATCCATTACGTGGTAACTGCGATGTTTAGGCCGCCGATGACGTAGTTGCGCGTTGTCATCCTTTCTAGATTTTAGCGCAAAACTACGTACTCCGCGAACTTCCAAGCATTGGTTTATTCTATTGGTTAGTAAAGTTTTTTGCATCGAAATAGAAAATGCTGTATTTATTGTTATTTTTGTACTAACAAAAACATCTGAAATGTCACTGTCACAAATGACAGCTGACTGACGTAAGGGTTATTTTTTTTTAGTTATGACTGTCATTACTTGTATTTTATAATTTTGTACAAAAAAACTAGGCCAAAATATGGCAAAATAACAATTAAAACACTTATAGATAATAATTACGTATTTAAATTATAAGTGTACACAGTCTAGGCCTGGGCGCCATACATTCTTGAAACGTCTCCTTTAACAAAGACAACTTTCTGCACTATATTCGTTTGTATCCTATTAAAACTTCCCGTATTTCAAATCAGGTAAAACAGATAAGACTCACCAGGACTTATAAGAATTTCCAATAAAAGATCAACCACTGGTCTTGTGACATGGTTTAGGTCTTCAACAGCACCAGCGCAGCAAGTCCGGCTGGTATACAACTCGCTGCCATGATGTCGTCACTTTACACGGCTACAGCTCAGCCCGCGCCATTTTCATCTCCGCTTGCAATCCACCAATTGCCGAGCCACGTGCAAGTTATGACATGAAACAAAAGAATTCACTGTATTATCGTATTCAAGTGACTTTCTTCCAATCGGTTTAAAAAGATTACAAATAAAGAATATTGAATATTGAAACATTTGATGAATGACGGTAGATTACAAAACACGTTATTTAACGAGACTCAATTATCATGTCATGATCAATTTCTTTTTGCTTGGAGTGAGAAAATACAACTTTAACCACGCAGGTCAAGCGTGTCTACACCAATTCGAAATATTTTTAGACCAAAATACAAAGATTTGACGATGATGAAAACAGATTGGAAAACGCGGTTATGATTGACACGGGTTGACACAATATATCTCGTCAATTTTCTTTTTAAACAAAGGGAAATAGTAATTTCCAAGTTAATTTTAAATCAATTTCCTCATTATTAGAAACGAAAATTCACATAGCAATGAAGTCAATAACAATAAGGTTCCAATATGAAAACGACTCACCGTAATAACAGTTTTCAAGTTGAGGTACCATAATCTTCAAACACGACTGCAGACAGTATGGAAATATTGTGATGTTCACTCCATCATATCTTACGGCATGTAGTGATGCCGATCATTAACAAGGTCCAGGTCAATTCAAAGTCAGATCCATCTCCAAATTCAGGCATGGCATTTTCATCACGTGGTCACATGAATGTGATAATCATCATAATCTTCTTCTGATTGTGATAATCGAAACTTGCATTGTCTTGTTGTGAACGTCGCATCACGTTGTCTTCATCCAAGTCCACTAATCCCGCTTCTGATGTCGTAAAAGTGGGGGGGTCGTAACATCATCATCATCAGAATGGAGGGTGGGCGTTAGAAGACAATAATGGCCGTCATTAGTATCACAATCATTTTATTTACTTCCACATAGTTTTTGTATCACGATTAGATAAAGTCACAGCATAAGGTACACACTCACGGCAACGTCACGGTATTCGTAACGGTTACACAGTCTCTCGTAATTTAACGCGCGTAAGGACGTTAGCGCGAAGGGGCCCTCCACCACCCATGGCTCTTTTCCGATCACACTTTCTTGACGTCCCTACAAGTTCTAGGTGAGCGACTATAGCACTCCACGTTCCGATCGTAATTATTCGACACGTCCGCTCAAGACGATGGTTCGCGGTAGACTGCCCGACTAGAACGGCAGTGCACGTCCGCTCGACACGACGACTCTGTAGTGACTCTCCGACTTCACTCCGCTCTGCTCGTACGCCACCTTTCGTCGGAGCGTTGCAACTTCATGACGGAAGTGATGTAACTTCATTTTATTTTCCGATTTGATCAATTTCTCTTCTTAATTCATAACTAACTCCGACATATATAAGTTATCAAAACGTAAACCGTCTTCATGTAATAAAAGTCCTATTACTAAATTTGTCTTTCCACAGTTTGACGGACCACAAACTATGCATCGAATTGAATTTGGTAATAGTTTACCGTGACGGTGTACTTTAGAATCATTCGTAACAGGACAAACGTTATTTAGGTTCAAGGATTGTTTTTGTTTCATAAATTTCATCACTCGTGTGTATCTCCGGAGCCGTCTGTCATGTACTAAAATCTTAAGTAAAATGAATTCTACGGGAGCTGTTGACCTAAGTATATATGTTAAAATGATTCACAGTACGAAACAACACAATAAGCAAAGGTTAGTTGATTTTCAATTGCAATCGGTCTCCACAATTTCGAATCAGTTATTGGGCATTCTAAATCATTCGTTTCGCTTCATTTCGAAAAAAGATGATTTAGAATGCCCAATAACTACCTACTCAGGTGTGTTAATTGTAATAGATCTGATTTGCGTTGGGTGGTGCCGAAGAAGGCAAGGTGGCAGCTATGTCGTATGAACCACGACGACATAGGCCACTTTGGCCTAGAGAACACTGGATCGGTTGAAGAGGACATTTGTTTTTCTTTTTTATTGGTTTTCCTAAGATGTCAAGATTCGTGAAAAAAATAATATATGTGGATGCTTGCATCGAATGTGCATATTCTAAGAATATGCGCTTTAGTAGAGGTTAGGTCTTCAAATTTTAAAAATAATGGAAAAAAGTAAAAAGTTACTACCACAATTATTCGGGTCCATATCGTGTTATTGCAGTACTCGGTAAAGACCGGTATAAAATCGCGGCGACACCAGGTTTAAGTAATAGTAGACATAAGCGTAAAACTACAGTCGCAGCCGATCGTTATGTTGCCCTGGGTTCATGTAGCACCTTAAGCATAAATGAAAGTGACACGGATCTTGAAAATATTGACAGTGAACATGATTTTTAACAGCGTTTATTGTTGTTGATCATGACTTAGAGTTACGAATCAAATTTAAATCAACAATATTACATCATTTGCATTTAGTAGAAATATCAATATGTGTAAAATGTGTATGAAGGTATCACGATACGATAAGATTAAAGGTATTATGACAATAGTTTGTTAAGGTAGCGACCTTGTGATTGGCTCGTTAAATTTAAAGTATAAAGCACCATGTGATTGATTAGGTAATATTTGAGAAACAGAGGACCATGTGATTAGTTCGTTAAATTTAAGGTATAAAGAACCATGTGATTGGTTCGTTAAATTTAAGGTATGAAGAACCATGTGATTGGTTAACTAATATTGGAGAAACAGACGACCATGTGATTGGCTCGTTGGTATTGAAATAAAAAGGACCATGTGATTGGTTCGTTAGAACTGAGATAGAATGGACCATGTGATTGGTTCATTAGTATGTAATATAGATTAATTTAATTGTAAACAAAATGTAAACGTAATTGTATACGAAAGCATTTTTGTGGGTTCATATAAATCTATATACCTATTACCGGTCATTCTATTACCAACATTCTTAATTTGAATATAAATATTTTCTTTTACATTATTGGTCGTAAAACCCAATGTTGTGTTAAATCGAGTCTATATCATTTAATTATTGCGTCTAGAAAACCGGGTCTTACGATTAAAATCTTTGTATAGTGAATTTCAAAATGAACAACCTCATGTCTATTCAAAAACTTAACTGCTCTATGAAACTGTGTGAAAAGATTAACTTAAATATACTTTGTTAATTAGGTACATTAAGCTGGAAGCGTGCATCAATCAGCCGTGTGTTAGGCTCATCTGTCGACGTGTATGGGGACATACACGCGGTCAGGATGGACGAGTGTTAGGCTGAATAGTTCGTTGACAGTTATAAGACATTTTTCTATAAATGGCAACACAAGAATGGGGTTGTCAAATCGGACGGATTGATACACGCTCTCTTGCGTTGGGGACCTTGTCGACATCGGACGTGTTTACCAAGTTAAGTGTTATTTTCTTGATACCAGAATAAATAAGTGTGATTGATTACTGTTCTTCCGTATTTTTACTACATGATGATTTAATAATGAGATTTAAAACCACGAATAACTTAGTACTTAGTACCTCGGTACCAACATGTAACAAGAAAAATAAGATCACTCCTCTCGGACAATTTTTTTCTTTGAACATGCCGACATTGCCTACGCGGCGGAGTTGCCGAACTATCGATAGGTAGATTATCAATTGTTGAACTTGAAAATTGTCTAAACTATCGAAAGTAGTGATAGTACATTTAGATCGATACTAGCGATAGTACCGATAGGTCTTGGTTTGTAACAATAATGGGTATTGATCTAAAAGATCTATCGATAGGTACCTACTATTGGTTTTTTTTTTAACTAGGTATCGATAGAATATCGATAGGCAACACTCTGGCGGAGTGTCCGCCCAATTCTAGACGCGATCTCGCTCAATTTTTGTGTAGCGAAGTTTTGCGTAGGTACTTACATACTAAGTTGGTGGATGGTTGACGTAGTAGGTAACTAATTGCCTAATCTGTGGTGGTTGTGTTAGTTGGTTGTTAGTTATTCTAATGACAACAAATAATACAATTATTTACTGTTTCAACTGTTTTAGGTAGATAATGGCCCCTGTTAAGGCCCGTCTCGACCGCTCTGCCGACGCTCTCCTCTCGCTCCAGTCCCGCAGGGAAGAGTCGCTGCCGCAGCTTCTTACGCCGATGAGACAGGTGTTTTAGGGATCTTCATGAAGTAAAACCGCCAGTAACAACTTCACATATTTATAATGAATTAACTAAGAGAGAAATTACAAATTGAATATAAAAAGAAGAATGAAGAAGAATGATGAAGTTGAAATAAATAAAATAAATAAATAAATAAAGTCGTCATTTTGACGTTAGGACGACGCGCCCGTTACGCGCGTGCGTTCTTGCGGTCCAATCCCGAATATGGCGGCGCTGGAGTCTTCCTCGCCTCCCGCTGCCCCCTTGTAGTGACGTTCCACGTCCCACAAGTGACATATGTCACGATCATTAACATGCTCCCCCCCTTGAAAGCTGGCTTTCAAGGAGCTCATGAGAATCTCTAGGCACCAGCGGACACACTTTGGTTAGTGTCAGCCTTATCATGCCCTTTGAAGTTAGAATATCAGCAACGCGGCTGATGCAGGTCCATGTCCAGGATGAAGAACTTTGATGCGTCCCCTGACCCACTTCATGGGTGGAACATTGTCTTCCTTGACGACGAACAGGTCACTGACGTCGCAGCTACTCGTATGTCCCGGAGTTTTCCACTTCGTTCTCGTTTGCAATTGAGACAGGTACTCCATAGTCCACCTGCTCTAAAAGTACTGACGGAGACGTTCTAGGAGTTGGTATCGACTGAAGCATATCTTCTCGATGGTTGGTGAAGGACTCGACGTTAGTCGACGACGACGGTAGTAGGATGACCAAGCAAGAAGTGCCCATACGCTAAGAATGTCAAACCTAAAGGTCAGCTGACAACGGGTCAACAGACGAGTTTAAGATTGCCTCGATTTGAGAGATCAGTGTACATAGATGGTAAACTCGTGTTGCCAGCTACTCGTAATAATAAAAACGGAATTTGCCGATTTAACATCCGCCCTCTAGATCCCACCGAAATTAGGCGAACATACAGGCGTAAATTGAAAAACAGTGCCTTCACCGCACGCAAATTCATCAACCTCACGGTTACAACTTTGAGCTAGTCTGTTCAACTCACCTATTATTGTACCTATGAAATTATTTTCATTGTCACAGAAAATAGTGCGTGGCTTTTCACGTCGCGCTATAAATCTTCAAAGGCAAAGTATGATTGTACTTAGGTAGAAAAACAGACAAATGTATACAAAGGCAACATTTAGATATTTTAACTACACGCCACTTGCGGCTGGAGAAATAGAAGGACTATAACAAAGTAGGTGCCGCAAGTCTAAGAGTGACACGAGGTTGATGTAAGTTATAAGTGTTTATAGTGATTTATATTATGTTTGAAATACGTGGACATCTTTAACAAAATAAGATTCCCGCTAAGACATGTTGTCTATAAGGTAAGTAAATTATTTACTTTGTATTTAGACTAATTTAGTAGCAGTAGTATAATTTAATTATTTATCTAGTTTATTTATTTATTTTAAAGTCGTTTATAAAAACGTAAGACATAGACATAAATTATTATAATAAGTATATTAGTATTTGTAATTTTAGTTATATAAGAATGTTTGTAATAAAATAGTATAAACTTGTATTAACAAACTAACCATTGTTTCAGGTAAAATAACTTTATGAGGTGTTAGGACATTCACTACCTAGACATAGATGACAAAGTATATTTACATTAGTTTAAACTCTTTTATTATAGATGATGAAGAAAATACATCTTTAGATTTCCAGAATTTAGGAAAAGACTTTAGTACATCTCGACAGAAATAGCATTGTACATGACAATTAAGTAGTAGCAGTAGGGTTTACACCCGTCGGGCCGGCGACAAGCCAGCCAAACATAGATTGTTGAAGAGTGGGTTTGTTTCGCCCAAGTCATGTAAAACACAATATGGAATTGAAAATAATTAAAAACAAAACTCAAAATTTCATGAATTTTGCGACGGAAAATTCCACGAGATATTAACTCAGAATCATGGTCTGAATCATCCCTCTCAGTATTCGTTACGATGTCACTAACACCCAGTATATGACTTCATCCAGTTCTCCATTAAGGAAAGCAGTCTTAACATCTAAATGGGCAGTATCTAGATCCAGTTGCACAGCCAAGGCAAATAATAACCTTAAAGTTGTATGCCGAACCACAGGGGAAAATGTCTCATTATAGTCAATACCACTTTTCTGATTATAACCTTTCGCAACAAGTCTGGCACGATAACATATGTTACTATCACTATCACACTTTTTCTTCAAAACCCACTTACATTTCACAACTGTTCCACTTTTTGGAATATCAGCAAGCTCCCATGCATTATTCTCTTCGAAGCACTGTAACTCTTCTTGCACAGCCCTCAGCCAATGCTCCTTCTCGGGGCCTTGTAGAGCTTCCTCTAATGATAACTCACCGACATCTGCTTCTGTACTCTCTATACACATATTTGTATATCCATACCAGTCTGGTTTACGCCGTACTCTAGCAGGTAATGTCTTCACCACACTGCCAGTACTTTCAGCCGAGCTGTCTGAGTCTTCACTTGGCACATATGTTACATCACTGGTATGATCTGCAGAAACATATGAATCATCAGATACACTACTGTCCCCCACTGCAACCGAACTCTTCTCTTCATTGTCTATAGGATGTTCTGAATCCTTATTTTCTTCAATAACATGCACACTACTGACATTTACATCCTTCTCAATAATAATAACATCTCGACTTGTTGTGATTGCCCTGGTTTTAGGATTATACACTCTATATCCCTTCACATCTTGAGGATAACCCACTAGTATACATTGTTCAGATTAATTTCTTGTCCCATTTTAGCCTTTTCTCTTTTGGAACATGTATCATTACAGTACTTCCAAACACTCTTGAGATGACTAATATCAGGCTTCTAATGAGTCCACAACTCATATGGTGTTTTATTGTTTAAGCAACTTGATACTGTCCGGTTCTGTAAATAAACAGCTGTATTAGTCGCTTCAGCCCAGGACTCCTTTTTCAGATCAGCATCAAATAATAAACAACTAGCTTTTTCTATTATGGTACGATTCATCCTTTCACTTAATCCATTCTGCTCAGGTGTATAAGGGTTTGATTTTTGATGAACAATTCCCTTGAGCTTTAGAAAATTATCAAATTCCTTGTTGCAAAATTCAAGACCATTATCACTGCGTAACATCTTGATTTTAAGATTAAGTGAGTTCTCTACCATAGCTGCGTAACTTTTAAAACATTGAAAGGCTTCACTCTTGTTTTTCATGTAGTATATATGAGTCATACGGCTATAATCATCAACAAAGATTATAAAGTACCTTGATCCTCCAAGAGAGACACTCTCCATGGGTCCGCACACATCAGTATGCACCATATCCAGTAATTGAGTGCTTCTGTTGCCGCTGCTTGGAAAAGGAGAACGACTTTGCTTCCCTTCACAACACGTAACACAGGAATTTTTACTTATCTCTGCCTTGTCATCAATGGAAAGTCCTTCAACAGCATTCTGCATTTTATTCAGGTAGTTACTGTTAACATGCTCCAGTCTGCGATGCCAAATCTCAGTAGATACCACTGCTGCTGCTGATAGGTGCACTGGTGTATTTAGCTTATACACTCCATTGACTAAAGTAGCTGTAGCCACCAAAACTCCTTTTTTATTGTAGATATCACAGCCACTGTCTTTAAAGGTCACTCTGTTACCTTTATTTATCAGTTGACTTACAGACAAAAGATTCGTCGTGAGACTTGGTACACACATAACCTCTTCAACTGTCACATCAAAATTGCATTTATCCGTACAAGTTGTAATCTGCACGTTACCAGAGCACTTCACGGGCACTTTGTTTTCGTTTGCAACAATTATCTCCTTCGTGCACTGCTCGTACGATGCATTTTTGATCCAATGTTCATTTGTTGTTAAATGCACGCTCGCTCCTGAGTCAACATACCAATCAGATTTACTATAAGAGCCACTTAGAAACACTGCACTGAATGCGTTTGTTTGTTTGCGATCCATTTCTGTAGAATTCGTTGTATTTGTGCACTGATTCCTATAATGTCCCAATTGTTTACACTTGAAACATTTCATCATTTTCTTTGCCGGCTGACCGCCATCTTTGTTATGGCTTTTATTTTTGTCTATTGGTTTGACATTTTTCTTATGTTGGCTCCATTGGTTTTTTGATTGAAACATACCAAAGGCAGCATTGTCATTTTGACTGACTTCCGATTCCATATCTAATAATTTAGATTTTATGGCGTCTGTTGTAATTGACATACCAGAGTGTTCTATCGCCATAATCATTGGCGAAAATTTCTCTGTCAGCCCTGCTAACAATAATGAACCGATCCATTCATCACTTATACTAAATCCAGTTCCCGCCAATTTCTGACCGGTTTCTACCAATTGCGTAACATAAGAATTCATAGAATCGCAATTTTCTAGTCGAATTGATATGAGATTTCTCAATAAAAACCATGTATCCAAGCAAATAAAATTATTCTATGCTATTCTATTCTAATAAACTTATTCTTCTTGTGAATCCAGAATCATCATACAATGATTTTAATTTATCCCATAGTTCTTTAGTAGATTTCACTTCTTTGATGTGTACATAAATTGAGGGATCTATAGTCAATATCAATTTGGCTCTGGTTTTAGCATCTTCTGTAGCTCCAACTGTCGGTTGATCTGGCTCTGGTTTAATGCATCCTAGCGTTCCTTCTAACACTAAGAATTTTTCAGCTGCAAAACACCACTCGCTATAGTTCTCGCGCCCTTTCAGTTTAGGTACGCTCACCACATAGTTCGAGTTCGCCATTTTTACCGTCACTGCACTACCGTTTTTCTACTATCCAAAAACACAACACAACTAACTGTCCTCCTACTGCAACGATTTATCAAAAGTTCAGATAAAACACTGTCGCGAGAAACTACTTAGTCAAGAAACCAGGAACGGGCTGGGCCCATAACCTGTTATAAATAATTAATTTTAATTATTATGAAATAAAACAACGTGTTTTGGCTGTTAAAACGGAAGAGAGTTTTTTTTTATTTTTCTTTTTTACACATAGACAATCATAGACGATGAATACCTTTCTATTATGCCAGTTGACAAGTATTTTGAGAACAATAATAAGGATTTTATAAAAGGAACGGTAAAGCATTTGATTAAAAGAGAGTAAGTAGGTATATTTATAAAAAAAAATTATGTGTTTACAGTAGATATAAAGTACCTATGTATTCCATTGAGTGGCATAAAGTACCTAGGACCATTTATTGGTCCCTTATGTCCAAGAGACACTTACAGGGGTCAGCGTCACGTTGTGTACAAAAATATTTTAAAATGCCCTAATTTAAAACTTTTTTGTACACAACGTTTGCTGTTTTGTTATTATTTATTAAAATGTGGAGATTGTTTGGACTCAACACTCGCGAGCAGGCCACGTATACACCACGTGCGCTCCCCCACCACACGACAGCGCCGATGACTGCCACCACACTTTGGCGAATGTGCGCGACGGCGACGACGAACGACGACCGACGGCGGTGGCGGCGATGCAGAGTATTCGTTAAAAGGAACTTTATCTTCAAAAGCCAAATTTTTTTTAACTTGATACACCCAAAACTACTAAATATCATGTGCATGCTTCGTAGTTCCCGTTCCGAATCCGTTCCGTTTCGTTCGAATTTCGGGAATTCCGTTTGTTGAAAAACTCTGCCCTACGTACCAAGTTTCATGGTTTTATCTTCAAAAATGACGAATATCCATTGTAGGCAAACGATTTTTTTTTTTGTTTTGTTTTGTGAGAGTTACTAGGGTCGAGCCGAACGTTTACAAACGTTGTCGAGCTCTCCCGAGGGGTAGGCAGAGCGCGGTGATCGCCGCCCGCGCTCGCGAGTCGCGATCGCGCGGCGCGCTTGGGAGTTGTCCGCGAGACGTTAGAACTAGCATACGCGCGCACGTTTGTAGAGAGAGAGATTCGACTCGACCCTCGTAAACTCTGAATTACCTAACATTTCTGTGCTTTCTGCTGTTCATAAGTCTGTATTCATCTCAAATGAGACAATATTTGTGTTTCACTGTTGTGTGTGTAATTGTGTATCGTTTTGTATCTTTAATAACTTTATTAGACTATATTATTATTGAACGGTGATATTTTATTTCGTGAACACTAATGAACCCCGCACCTTACTAATTACATGGTCTTTCGAGACGGATTGTTCACGAATATTTACTATGGAAAAGAAAATAGGCTGTTTGACAAGAAGCCAGGCGCGAATGGAGACAGAAAGGGCTAGTGAGTTGACATCGACGTCATCGGCCACTATGAAATAGAAGAAGAAAGAGAGTGGGGCAAGTCACAGTTCCGTAATGGCCATGGGAGAGTGGAAGAGTGGCTGAATTCAGAAGAGAACACACTCCACCCTTATGATAACTTGTTAGAGCCCGAAGCAGCGCCGCCGTACGCCGAAGCGCCCCCCGCCAACCCCCCGCGCCCCGCGAAGTACACCACGCAAGGCAGCGGTGGCGGCGCGGCGGCCGCGCGCGAGCCGAGCCGTTTTGCCGCGCGCCCTGCACCCGCACCCGCGCACCCCTCTTCACCCGTCGCAGTTATTAACAACGATATATTACAACTTGCCGAAGCTATTACGAGTATGGCGAGACAGAGGCCGAAACAGTATGACTTACCTTTGTTCGATGGGAACCCCGTAGACTGGATAGCCTATAGAAAAGGGCTTACGATTTTACCGCATCTGCCTATAACACACATGAGAATATAGTTCGATTACAAACCTCGTTACGCGGTGCGGCGAAATACGCTGTGGAAAACCTGCTACGGACGGGATCGCAACCGGAGGTGGTTATTGACGCTCTGGAAGAGGAGTTCGGTCATCCGAACTTACTGCTTGAGACAGCCTTGAATAAAATTAGAAAACTACCTAAAGTATCGGAGAGTAGTATTGAGTTACGGTATTTAACTTCGGTAGTACGAAATTGTGTATTTGTTTGTACTAACCAATATTAAGGCAGAAGGCTACATAAACAATCCACAGTTGACAAATGAGATATTAAGCAAGTTAACTCCAGTACAGAGATCGCAGTACGGTGAATATGCTATTTATTTATTTTATTTATTTATTTATTTATTCAATTCACAATATAAGCTTACAGCTAACGCCAAAGCACTTATATGTTAGTCAAAAGGATGCATTAAACTTTACATTAACATAGATAGGTATTTATTACATTTTACATTTTAATACTGCTTTCGATCCTTAATTTATCATTCAGGAACAAGACAGTAAATTTCCGAAACACAGATACACTATTTTGAAATATGTTGGCATGCGACTGGCGCGCGAACATTTCATTCAATAAGGAAACAGCTCTTGTTGTAGGAGCGTTTGCAGCACTACATGTACGAGCGCGGATCGGCGCGAGAATCGGCGGAGCACGCCGTGGCGGTGCTGCGCGATTTGCTAGGTAAGGTGTTGGGACAAACAGATTCATTCGAGACGCTGCTGTCGGATTGTTTACCTTGCCGCTTATAACGGCATGATAATGCATAATCGTCAGCAGCTTGCGCCTCAATAATAAACTATCCAGACCAATCATACCGTAAATGAACATAGAGGGAACCAGATATGGATAGTATTGAAAGATCTTTTTATAGACAAATCGAGCAAACTTCTTTTGGACTTTCTCAATCATGTTTATATATTTTGCTTCATGGGGGTCCCAAATTATAGCCCCAAACTCCAACCGACTTCTGACATAAACATTATATAGGGCTAGTGCCACCCTGATGTCATTAAATGGGTACACTGTTCTTATAACAAAGCCAAGTGTTTTGTTGGCCTTCTTACAAAGCTCCTTAATGTGTTGACTGTATTTAAACTGAGTATTTAAAGTCAAGCCTAAGTCTTCTATCTCTGTAGCCCGATCCATGAGCCTTTCTCCAAGGCGGTAGGTGAAGATTTCTGGTACAATTCTAGCGAAAGTGATGACCTTGCACTTGGCTACATTTAGCTGGAGATTATTCACATGAGTCCATTCAAGTACTGCGTCAATGTCATTTTGGAGAGCAGAAGAGTCTTCAGGTCCTCCTATCCTCGTACAGAGCTTAAGGTCGTCTGCGAATAAATAACATCTAGAGTGACGTATAACACTTGGAAGGTCATCAATCATAAGAAGGAACAATGTAGGGCCCAGCGTGCTTCCCTGACTGACACCCGATCTAGTATAGAAGCTCCTTGACCGACAGCCATCAAGTGAAACATACTGACAACGATCACGCTAATAACTAGAAAAGAATGCTATAAGTTTCGAATCAAAACCAAATTGTGCTAATTTTGTCAGGAGGACATCATTATCTACCAAGTCAAAGGCTTTCTTAAAATCGAAATAAATTGTATCAATTTGTTGTCTAGCATCTAGTTCCGAAGCAATATAATCCGTAAAGTTTATATGGTTGGTGCTAATAGATCTGGAAGCTCGGAAACCGTGTTGGCAGTTATTTAGTAATGGTTCTATTTGCCGCCTCAAACGAAAATCAATGATGGCTTCGAAGAGTTTACCAAACACTGACAAGATGGCAATCGGTCTAAAAGACGCCACATCATGATTCCGTGCTTCTTTAGGTATCGGGGTAACTCTAGAGATTTTCCAAGCTATGGGGTATACTGAAGATTTTAATGCTAGATTATACAGATGCAATGACGGAGTCTCAAATACAGCAGAACAATCCTTGACAATAAAGGGTGGGACTAGGTCAGGGCCAGCCGCGGATCGGACCTTTAGCTTTCGAACAGCACGACGAAGATCAATATGATTGACCTCACATATAGCTACAAGTGACCTCGGCTCAGAGGCATTCCTTTTAGCCTTATCAGCATCGAGGACAGGAGATTCCTTAAGAAAAACGGAACCAAAGTGCTCCGCAAAGGCGTCGATTGCTGCCTGCCCAGTGACTGTATCGTTCTTATGTGTGAAGTAACCATCTGGTTCCTGTTACTTTTCCGATCCTTCACGTATTGCCAAAATTTTGCAGGATCTTCCAAGATACTCGTTTGCTGCTGATTTATGTACTTACTATGAGCCTCCTTTATCAAATACTTTACATATTCACGGTAATATTTGAACAGTTCCCTATTAAAGTCTTTCTTTTCAGATTTGTATCTTTTTAAATGGAAATGTTTAAGACGTATGTATTTTATAATTTCTAACGTGTACCATTTGGGGTAGATATATCGCATATTGGATGTTTTTTTTCTCCTTAATGGAACATGAATGGCAAAAATGCGATATAGTATTGCATAGAATAAATTTGTGGCTATGTTAACATCACTATCCAAGAGCACTCCAGACCAATCCGCCTCCCACAACGCAGAATATAGTACCCTTAAATCTGCTTTACGAAAATTAAATTCCGGGACTTCATCTAATTCACTGTTCAAAACGGGTCGCTCGATTGAGCGATAATTGCTTGGTATCGACAGTTCCACCTCTAGGGCTGGATGCGGGCGATCCAGCCAAATAAGCATATCGATCTCATTCGTGACAACAACATCAGTATCATTAAAATTGCTCAGCACCAAGTCTAGCATGCCTCCATATTCATTAAAAACATTATTATGTTGTTTGACATTACAAAAATTCGTCAATAACTCAAAGTTATACTTAACATTAGAACTAGCAGTATTTAAATTAAAATCTCCTAATATTAAAAAGTCAACAGATGAATACTTTGTTATAGCATTTTCGATACAGTTAAATACACTTACATAATTATCATCTTTAGTCCAAGGAGGTGTATATACTACACATACAATAAATTTAGAAAATTTACATGTTACTTTGGCAAATAAAATTTCTTTGTCCTCAGTGAAACCGTCAATATCAGTAAGAATTTGAACTTTAAAGTGTCTACGAAACGCGAGAAGCACTCCGCCATAACCTGTATTCCCCAGTCTATCTTTGCGTACTACTGTAAAGTCTGATGGAAATAGTTCGCTATCACAGACAGAGTCATCCAAAAAAGTCTCAGTTAGGGCTAGAATGTCAATATGTGCCGACTGTTCTAAATTGAACCTGAATCTAGAAGATTTAATGGCAGACCTGATTCCCCTTTGTAACGAAGCATTTCGGACCAACGAGCCTTGTAGCGACATCTTGTGGTTTCTGACGATATAACGTTTTTTTTATATTTTACCCGCAGGAAATCACAGATGGCGCTGCAGGGTTATCGATGGGCCCGAACATTTTAATAATTTTCTTTTGTTCTAAATTATTATATTAAAATTATCTGCAACATTTATTTTTGATATATTATAATTATATTGTTTAAATTTTGGGATCAAACAAGTCGATCGATTGTTGTCGTTGATTCGGCGAATTTATGGTTTGGTAGATTTTTTCTAGTTTGGCAACTTTGTTCGTGGTTCTTGTGTCAGACTGACAGCTGGCTGAGCAGAGACAGGTTATCGCCGGTGAAAAAAAACAAAATGGCCGAAAAACAAGATGGCCGCCATATAAATTTTTGTTTTTCATGAAAATGTCTCGGGTGTAAAAATGATGTACAGGGGTGTGATTGGAACGTCATCTTGGAAAACTGCTCCGCATCAGGGAGACACCCTACGGCCTGGCAAAACTAAAGCACCTAGAACTTTTTTGATTCCACGAGACCTATTTAAGTCTTGGTCAAATTCTATCGCGTTAAAAAAATGGCGGGAAAACAAGACACGCGAGCAGCTTGCTGCGAGCGAACCACGCGACATCTAGTTTATATTTATATTTATATATTATTATATTATTATTATAATTATAATATATAAAGCTATTATAATATATATATTATACTATATATAGCTACAAACCCATGTACTGACTGACTGACTCACTGACTCACTGACAGGGTTGTTCTCCCAGAAGGAGCGTCGGGGGGTAAAAATGATGTATGGGGGGTATGATCGGGACCTCCCGGTGAGTATGGGAAAACTTCCAGATCTTGAAAAACTGCTCCGCATCAGGGAGACACCCTACGGCCTGGCGAAACTATCGCACCTGGAATGATTCTTTTTTCACAAAACCTACTTAAATCTTGGTCAAATTTTATCGCCGGTGAAAAAAAAACAAAATGGCCGAAAAACAAGATGGCCGCCATACAAATTTTTGTTTTTCCAGAAAATGTCTCGGAGGTATAAATTGTGTATAGGGGTGTAATCGGAACGTTTTGTGGAGTATGAAAACACTTCTTTATCTTCAAAATCTGCTCCGCATCAGGGAGACACCC
This sequence comes from Pectinophora gossypiella, assembly GCF_024362695.1. Lineage (NCBI taxonomy): Eukaryota > Metazoa > Arthropoda > Insecta > Lepidoptera > Gelechiidae > Pectinophora > Pectinophora gossypiella. Next base: position 883,726 of record NW_026063243.1, read on the forward strand.
TACGGCCTGGCAAAACTATAAAACCTGGAGCAATTTTTCTTTCGCGAAACATATTTAAATCTTGGTCAAATCCAATCCCTGGTGAAAAAAAACCAAAATGGCGGAAAAACAAGATGGCCGCCATACAAAATTTTGTTTTTTCAGAAAATGCATCGGGAGTAAAAACTGTGTATGGAGATGTAATCAAAACGTCTTGTGGAGTATGAAAACACTTCTCTATCTTCAAAATCTGCTCCGCATCAGGGAGACACCCTACGGCCTGGCAAAACTATAAAACCTGGAGCAATTTTTCTTTCGCGAAACATATTTAAATCTTGGTCAAATCCAATCCCTGGTGAAAAAAAAACCATAATGGCGAAAAAACAAGATGGCCGCCATACAAAATTTTCGTTTTTCCTGAAAATGCCTCGAGGGTAAAAATGATGTATAGGGATGTGATCGGATCGTCATGTTGAGTATTTCAATACTGCTGGATCTTGAAAAACTGCTCCGCATCAGGGAGACACCCTACGGCCTGGCAAAACTATAAAACCTAGAGCAATATTTTTTTCACGAAACCTATTTAAATCTTGGTCAAATTCAATCCCCGGTGAAAAAAAACCAAAATGGCGGAAAAACAAGATGGCCGCCATACGAAATTTTCGTTTTTCCCGAAAATGCCTCGGGGGTAAAAATGATGTATGAGGAATATGATCGAAACATCATGTTGAGTATGGAAATACTTTTCGATCTTCAAAAGCTGCTCCGGATCAGGGAGACACCCTACAGCCTGGCGAAACTATCGCACCTGGAACTTTTTTGTTTTCACGAAGCCTATTAAAGTCTTGGTCAAATTTTATCGCCAGTGAAAAAAAAACAAAATGGCCGAAAAACAAGATGGCCGCCATACAAATTTTTGTTTTTCCAGAAAATGTCTCAGAGGTAAAAATGATGTATTGGGGTGTGATCGGAACGTCATCTTGGAAAACTGCTCCGCAACAGGGGTCACCCTACGGCCTGGCAAAACTATAGCACCTAGAACTTTTTTATTTTCACGAGACCTATTTAAGTCTTGGTTAAATTCTATCGCGGTAAAAATATGGCGGGAAAACAAGATGGCCGCCATACAAAATTTTGTTTTTTCAGAAAGTGCATCGGGAGTAAAAACTGTGTATGGATATGTAATCGGAACGTCTTGTGGAGTATGAAAACACTTCCCTATCTTCAAAATCTGCTCCGCATCAGGGAGACACCCTACGGCCTGGCAAAACTATAAAACCTAGAGTAATATTTTTTTCACGAAACCTATTTAAATCTTGGTCAAATTCAATCCCCGGTGAAAAAAAAACAAAATGGCTGAAAACCAAGATGGCCGCCATACGAAATTTTCGTTTTTCCCGAAAATGCCTCGGGGGTAAAAATGATGTATGAGGAATATGATCGAAACATCATGTTGAGTATGGAAATACTTTTCGATCTTCGAAAGCTGCTCCGCATCAGGGAGACACCCTACGGCCTGGCAAAACTATCGCACCTAGCACATTTTTGTTTTCGCGAAACCTATTTAAATCTTGGTCAAATTCTATTGTCGGTGAAAAAAAATCAAAATGGCGGAAAAACAAGATGGCCGCCATACAAAATTTTATTTTTTTAGAAAATGTCTCGGGGATAAAAACTGTGTATGAGGTTGTAATTGGAACGTCTTGTTAAGTATGGAAATACTTCTTGATCTTCAGAAACTGCTCCGCATCAGGGAGACACCCTACGGCCTGGCACAACTATAAAACCTGGAGCAATTTTTCTTTCGCGAAACATATTTAAATCTTGGTCAAATCCAATCCCCGCTGAAAAAAAAACAAAATGGCGGAAAAACAAGATGGCCGCCATACAAAATTTTCGTTTTTCCCGAAAATGCCTCGGGGGTAAAAATGATGTATGAGGAATGTGATCGAAACATCATGTTGAGTATGGAAATACTTTTCGGTCTTCGAAAGCTGCTCCGCATCAGGGAGACACCCTACAGCCTGGCGAAACTATCGCACCTGGAACTTTTTTGTTTTCACGAAGCCTATTAAAGTCTTGGTCAAATTTTATCGCCAGTCAAAAAAAAACAAAATGGCCGAAAAACAAGATGGCCGCCATATAAATTTTTGTTTTTCCAGAAAATGTCTCGGGTGTAAAAATGATGTATAGGGGTGTGATCGGAACGTCATCTTGGAAAACTGCTCCGCATCAGGGAGACACTCTACGGCCTGGCAAAACTATAGCACCTAGAACTTTTTTGATTTCACGAGACCTATTCAAGTCTTGGTCAAATTCTATCGCGGTAAAAAACAAAATGGCTGCCATACAAAGCTTCGAACTAATACAGGACACGCGAGCAGCTTGCTGCGAGCGAACCACGCGAAATCTAGTTATATTATATATAGCTGCAAACCCATGTACTGACTGACTCACTCACTGACTCACTGACAGGGTTGTTCTCCCAGAAGGAGTGTCGGGGGGTGAAAATGATGTATGGGGGATGTGATCCAAATCTTCCGATGAGTATGGGAAAACTTCCAGATCTTGGAAAACTGCTCCGCATCAGGGAGACACCCTACAGTCTGGCGCAACTATTATACCTGGATCAATTTTTTTTTCGCAAAACCTATTTAAATCTTGGTCAAATTCTATTGTCGGTGAAAAAAAAACAAAATGGCGGAAAAACAAGATGGCCGCCATACAAAAATTTGTTTTCTCAGAAAATGTCTCGGAGGTAAAAATGATGTATGGGAGATGTGATCGAAACGTCTTGTTGAGTATGGAAATACTTCTCGATCTTGAAAACCTGCTCCGCATCAGGGAGACACCCTACGGCCTGGCAAAACTATAAAACCTGGAGCAATTTTTCTTTCGCGAAACATATTTAAATCTTGGTCAAATCCAATCCCCGCTGAAAAAAAAACAAAATGGCGGAAAAACAAGATGGCCGCCATACAAAATTTTCGTTTTTCCCGAAAATGCCTCGGGGGTAAAAATGATGTATGGGAAGTGTGATCAAAACGTCAAGTTGAATATGGAAATACTTCTCGATCTTGAAAAACTGCTCCGCATCAGGGAGACACCCTACGGCCTGGCAAAACTATCGCACCTGGAACATTTTTGATTTCACGAAACCTATTTAAATCTTGGTCAAATTTTATCGCCGGTGAAAAAAAAAAACAAAATGGCCGAAAAACAAGATGGCCGCCATATAAATTTTTGTTTTTCCAGAAAATGTCTCGGGTGTAAAAATGATGTATAGGGGTGTGATCGGAACGTCATCTTGGAAAACTGCTCCGCATCAGGGAGACACCCTACGGCCTGGCGAAACTATCGCATCTGGACCATTTTTGTTTTCACGAAACCTATTTAATTCTTGGTCAAATTTTTCCCTGGTGAAAAAAAAAACAAAATGGCCGAAAAACAAGATGGCCGCCATACAAATTTTTGTTTTTCCAGAAAATGTCTCAGAGGTAAAATTGATGATCGGAACGTCATCTTGGAAAACTGCTCCGCATCAGGGAGACACCCTACGGCCTGGCAAAACTATAGCACCTAGAACTTTTTTGATTTCACGAGACTTATTTTAGTCTTGGTCAAATTCTATCGCGGTAAAAAAATGGCGGGAAAACAAGACACGCGAGCAGCTTGCTGCGAGCGAACCACGCGACATCTAGTAATATATAAAGCTACAAACCCATGTACTGACTGACTGACTCACTGACTGACTCACTGACAGGGTTGTTCTCCCAGAAGGAGCGTCGGGGGGTAAAAGTGATGTATGGGGGGTGTGATCGGGACCTCCCGGTGAGTATGGGAAAACTTCCAGATCTTGGAAAACTGCTCCGCATCAGAGAGACACCCAACAGTCTGGCGAAACTATCGCACCTGGAACGATTCTTTTTTCACGAAACCTATTTAATTCCTGGTCAAAACCAATCGCCGTCGAAAAAAAATCAAAATGGCGGAAAAACAAGATGGCCGCCATACAAAATTTTGTTTTTCCAGAAAATGTCTCGTTGGTAAAAACTGTGTATGGGGTTGTAATCGGAACATCCCGTTGACTATGGAAATTTTTCTTGATCTTGAAAAACTGCTCCGCATCAGGGAGACACCCTACGGCCTGGCAAAACTATAAAACCTGGAGCAATTTTTCTTTCGCGAAACATATTTAAATCTTGGTCAAATCCAATCCCCGGTGAAAAAAAAACAAAATGGCGGAAAAACAAGATGGCCGCCATACAAAATTTTCGTTTTTCCTGAAAATGCCTCGAGGGTAAAAATGATGTATAAGAATGTGATCGAATCGTCATGTTGAGTATTTCAATACTGCTCAATCTTGAAAAACTGCTCCGCATCAGGGAGACACCCTACGGCCTGGTGAAACTATCGCACGTGGAACTTTTTAGTTTTCACGAAACCTATTTAAATCTTGGTCAAATTCAATCACCGGTGAAAAAAAACCAAAATGGCGGAAAAACAAGATGGCCGCCATACAAAATTTTCGTTTTTCCCGAAAATGCCTCGGGGGTAAAAATGATGTATGAGGAATGTGATCGAAACATCATGTTGAGTATGGAAATACTTTTCGATCTTCGAAAGCTGCTCCGCATCAGGGAGACACCCTACGGCCTGGCAAAACTATAAAACCTGGAGCAATTTTTCTTTCGCGAAATATATTTAAATCTTGGTCAAATCCAATCCCCGGTGAAAAAAACCAAAATAGCGAAAAAACAAGATGGCCGCCATACAAAATTTTCGTTTTTCCTGAAAATGCCTCGAGGGTAAAAATGATGTATAGGGATGTGATCGGATCGTCATGTTGAGTATTTCAATACTGCTCGATCTTGAAAAACTGCTCCGCATCAGGGAGACACCCTACGGCCTGGCAAAACTATAAAACCTAGAGCAATTTTTCTTTCGCGAAAAATATTTAAATCTTGGTCAAATCCAATCCCCGGTGAAAAAAAACCAAAATGGCGGAAAAACAAGATGGCCGCCATACAAAATTTTCGTTTTTCCTGAAAATGCCTCTGGGATAAAAATGATGTATGAGGGTTCTGATCGGAACGTCATGTAGAGTACGGGTATACTTCCAGGTTTTCGAAAACTGCTCCGCATCAGGGATACACCCTACGGCCTGGCGAAATTATCGCACCTGGAACTTTTTTGTTTTCATGAAACCTCCTTAAATCTTGGTCAAATTTTATCGCCAGTGAAAAAAAAACAAAATGGCCGAAAAACAAGATGGCCGCCATACAAACTTTGGCTTTTCCAGAAAATAGGTCGGATGTAAAAATGATGTATAGGAGTGTGATCGGAACGTCATCTTGGAAAACCGCTCTGCATCAGGGAGACACCCTACGGCCTGGCAAAACTTTAGCACCTAGAACTTTTTTGATTTCACGAGACCTATTATAATCTTGGTCAAATTCTATGGCGGTAAGAAAATGGCGGAAAAACAAGATGGCCGCCATACACAGCTTCGAACTAATACAGGACACGCGAGCAGCTTGCTGCGAGCGAACCACGCGAAATCTAGTTATTATAATATATATAGCTACAAACCCACTGACTGACTGACTGACTGACTCACTGACAGGGTTGTTCTCCCAGAAGGAGCGTCGGGGGGTCAAAATGATGTATGGGGGGTGTGATCAAGATCTTCCGGTGAGTATGGGAAAACTTCCAGATCTTGGAAAACTGCTCCGCATCAGGGAGACACCCTACGGCCTGGCGAAACTATCGCACCTGGAATGATTCTTTTTTCACAAAACCTACTTAAATCTTGGTCAAATTTTATCGTGGTTGAAAAAAAATCAAAATGGCGGAAAAACAAGATGGCCGCCATACAAAAAAATGTTTTTTCAAAAAATGCCTCGGGGGTAAAATCTGTGTATGGAAATGTAATCGGAGTGTCTTGTCGAGTACGGAAAATGTTCTCAATCTTCGAAAACTGCTCCGCATCAGGGAGACACTCTATGGCCTGGCTAAACTATCAAACATAGAACATTTTTTTTTCCACTAAACCTACTTAATTCCTGGTCAAATTCAATCGCTGGTGATAAAAAATCAAAATGGCGGAAAAACAAGATGGCCGCCATACAAATTTTTCAATTTTCCTGAAAATGCCTCGGGGGTAAAAATAATGTATAGGGGTGTAATCGGAACGTCAAGCTGAGTATGTAAAAACTGTTCAATCTTGAAAAACTGCTCCGCATCAGGGAGACACCCTATGGCCTGGTAAAACTATCGCACGTGGAACTTTTTAGTTTTCACGATACCTATTTAAATCTTGGTCAAATTTTATCGCCGGTAAAAAAAAAACAAAATGGCGGAAAAACAAGATGGCCGTCATAAATATTTTTCGTTTTTCCTGAAAATGCCTCGGGGGTAAATACTGTGTATGGGGATATCATCGGAACGTCGACTTCAATATAGAATAACTTCTAGATCTTTGAAATCTGCTCCGCAACAGAGAGACACCCTACGGCCTGGCGAAACTATCGCACCTAGGACTTTTTTGTTTTCACGATACCTATTTAAATCTTGGTCAAATTTTATCGCCGGTAAAAAAAAACAAAATGGCGGAAAAACAAGATGGCCGCCATACATATTTTTCGTTTTTCCTGAAAATGCCTCGGCGGTAAATACTGTGTATGGGGATGTCATCGGAACGTCGACTTCAATATAGAATAACTTCTAGATCTTTGAAATCTGCTCCGCATCAGAGAGACACCCTACGGCCTGGCGAAACTATCGCACCTAGGACTTTTTTGTTTTCACGAAACCTATTTAAATCTTGGTCAAATCCAATCGCCGGTGAAAAAAAAAACAAAATGGCGGAAAAACAAGATGGCCGCCATACAAAATTTCATTTTTCCAGAAAATGTCTCGGAGGTAAAAATGATGTATGGGAGGTGTGATCGAAACGTCAAGCTGAGTATGGAAAAACTGTTCGATCTTGAAAAACTGCTCACCCTACACACACCCTACGGCCTGGTGAAACTATCGCACGTGGAACTTTTTAGTTTTCACGATACCTATTTAAATCTTGGTCAAATTCAATCGCTGGTGACAAAAATCAAAATGGCGGAAAAACAAGATGGCCGCCATACAAAATTTCCCGTATACAGAAAATGCCTCGGGGCTAAAAATGATGTATGGGAGGTGTGATCGGAACGTCATGTAGAGTACGGAATTACTTCCCGGTCTTCGATAACTGCTCCTCGTCACGGAGACACACTACGCCCCGGCAAAACTATTCTTTTTTCACGAGACCTATTTAAATCTTGGTCAAATTCTATCGCCGGTGACATACTCCGCATCAGGGAGACACCCTACGGCCTGGCAAAACTATAAAACCTGGAGCAACTTTTATTTCGCATAACATATTTAAATCTTGGTCAAATTCTATCGCCGGTGACATGTATGCTGTCAACTTTTGCTGGGGTTTTTTAATTTCTGCCTAAAATTCCTGTGAACCTATTCCATAAATTTTAAGCCTGTCGTTTACCCGTCAGCTGATAATAAAATGACAGGTATAACTTCAAATAAATTTAGATAGCGTGTACTGGAATCAGCACCAATAACACACGTTACTCTTGCATATTTAGTAACTAGGTAGGTAATAGAAATATTTTATAAAAAAGGTAATGGATGACTTTTCAGGCTAGGTTCTCAAAAAAAAAATACAGATGGCGCTGTCCAGATTTAACATGATAAATACGTATTTTCTCATTGCTCGGGTAAATAAATATTATTTAAATGTAATGGCAAGGGTATATAGGCATATTAATACAGCGCCATCTATTTTTTTGGGGACGTAGCCTGGAAAGTCCCTCATTGGTACCTATAGATTTTTTTTGTAATTATATTTGTCTTGCATTTAGACCAATAAAGACCACCAAAGGATGTTTGATGTGAAAATCTGGTCCCAAGAGGTCAAAAATTAAATGTACCTAACTAACAATTTTGATACCACAAAAAACATTGATTGTGAGATCCTATCAGTTGAAGTGGTGCTTAACGACGTGATTACTATTTTTATTTTTCAAAATAATTTTAAAAAGAATCAATTTTATTAAAAACATAATGAAAGATATATTTTTAGAAATAATTTGTTTTATTACTATATAATTCATACTCATACAAAATATTCCTTCATTTAATTAAATAGTTGAAATAAAACAGCAACTTAACCATATACTCTCGGCCTATGTGGTCCAGTGGCTAACATTCCGGAGGTCCCAGGTTCAAGTCCCGGTGGGGACAAAACACAAAAATTTCTTTGTGATCCCTGATTCAGTTAGGACATTACTGGCTGATCCAACGACATTGGCGGCTCAGCAATAACCCTGGTTGATGAGGTTGGTCATCCACTTCACAACCTACATGATAGAAGAAGAACAAGTACCTATTTATGATTTTTGAACAGACTTAATATGGTAACATATTAGTAAGTAGGTAGAGAATAAACTTAACAATAACATTAAAATATACACAGGTTTTTATCTATTTAATGATTTAATAATATAAATTATAATTATAAAGTGATATAAACTCATAGTTTACCAACATCTATGAACAAAAAAAAACCCCCGACAAAACAAAAGTACTCAATCAGAAATCAGAATCATTTATTCAACGTAATTATCATGGATAAACTTGTTGAAGGTCAATGTAACATTTTTGAATTTACGTCATTTCGCAAGGTGTTATGGCTGAGGAGAAGAAATGACAAGAAACTGCAACAGCAACACATCTTTTAAAAACCAATGAGGATATACATTACAAGTTATTTAATAACTAGAGGAACACATTCAATACCAGGCATTTTTATCATTTAGGTAGTCATTAATCTTATAATAAGCTTTTTTACATAAAGTAAGCTTCACATGAGCTTTAAATTTATTTTCTGACAAATTTAAAATATTATCTGGTATTTTATTGTAAAAACGTATACATAACCCCAAAAAAGATGAATTTAATTTACTTAATCTAGAATTTTGAATAGCAATTTTATGTTTATTTCTTGTATTGTAAGTATGCCTTTCACAGTTTCTCGAATTATTATGAAGAAAGGTGAAAAAATTAAAAACCCTATAAAAAGCAAAAAATAACTTATCCCACATACCTATGCTTGCAAGCAAACTGAGCGTGTAACATTCCTATCACACTTAACAAACATCTCTGATGACCTTGAAGACCTGAACCGATTTCTTTTACCTCCACCAACCCGCAGTGGAGCAGCGTGGTGGAGTATGCTCCATACCCCCTCCGGTTGATTGAGGGGAGGCCTGTGCCCAGCAGTGGGACGTATATAGGCAGTTTATGTATATACATTGCAACAACACACCTAACACAGCTTTTATGTTCACTAGATATTAATGCTTTTGAGGTGAGCTCATCCTGCAAACAACGCATACATGGGCATCCATCACTCATCTGAAAGCAAACATGAATGTTTTTAATAGTATATTGCACAATATGCCCGATTGTATCAATATTATTTAATGTGTAGGAATGGAACTGAAACATTGCCAACAATAAATTAAAATTAGAACAATGTTTTAATCATAATTAAGGATTGCCTTATAACAATTATGATTGAAACACAATTTTTTTTCATGTAAGTACAACATAAATTAAAATACTTAATACTTTAATACCTATCTCGGAGATTGTTTTTCTATATAATTCCACTCTTCACTTTTTTCCATAAGCCCATGGCCTGTGATTTTATCTTCGTGAGTGCCTTCCCAAAGATATTCCACAACTTATACAGACATAATTGTTTCTAACTGTCCGACTGGAACATTCTTCAGGAAACTTGTTATTGTTGCTTACATCTCTTAGTATGAGTATGAGTTAGTATGACAAAGTCGATCAGCATTAACACCTATAAATAAATAACTATATAATAACAGTGTCATATATAATAACAATGTCATTTGATTGTATGTTACTTACATTGCAATATATCAACGAACATTATCCACAAACTTTTTATCATATCGGCTCTATCCAAAACACACAATGGCTCTGGAAGTTTTTACAGAAGAATGTCGACGCTCTCGCACTACTCGATGAACTTGTAAGCTACAAATTCTAACAAAGTAGCACAGGAAATTATCAAGAGAACTTCTCGGCAACGAGACCACAGAACGAGACCATAAGACCATTATGTTTAGTTTTTTTTTGTCATTTTGTCCATAGGACAGGCAAAGGAAACATAACCCATACAGCCAAATACTATACTAGGTACCTACGTTAAATTCGTTAAAAACAATAAACGTATTCTCAAATCGGTAGGCAATGGAATCCACAGGTTACGCAAATCTATTATGTCATAATTATAGCCTCATCTTTTTTTCTTTTTGGAAATTTTTGGCCTGGTTCCATAAACCTTTAGGTTTGTGATACGAATTAACTTAAAAGTCCGCATAAATTTTCGAGTTATGAAGCGGCTTCTTGGGACGAAGTGAAAATAGATAGTACCACTTTATTTATTGAATGTTTATTTATACTTTATATTTATATATTTTTCCGATATGATAACTTGTGTAACTGAATGTTTTTCACTTAAGTGTATAGATTATTCATTAAAGAAAACAACTTTCCCGCCAAAAAACAATGGAAAAATTAATGAAAATACTCAATCTTCATTGCTTATTTAAAAAAGTTAAATTGTACTGAAGTGACAAAAAGCAATTAGATTTTATATTGCTTATTTATTAATTCCAACGACATCTATGCGACCAAGTGAAGAAAAAAGTACCTCAATATTTTTCGATATTGGCTGTTTGAATCTGCTTTGCCAGAATTTCTTTTTTTTTTTTTTTCCCCGAAGGGTAAGGCAAAGGGAACTATGCCCATACAGCCATGTCTGACGTATTTTTTTCTTGATGATTAATGAAATGATGAAAGGTGATGATGATGAAACCTAAGCCCCCACCCACGGAGTAGACTCCTACTCCGAACCCCAAACGAATTAACTCAAAAGTCCGTATAAACTTTTGAGTTATGAAGCGGCTTCCTGACACGAAGCGAAAATAGGCAGATACACTTTGTTTATTGAATACTCCAATATAATAACACTCGCGAATGTCTTCCGACTAACTTAATGCGATCATTAACCACAAAACACCACTTCGTATTAATTATTTAGATTATTCAATGAAAAAAGCAACTGACCCGTTCCCGTCTCCCGCCAAAAAGCCTTGCCAGAATTTCTTTGTCTCATGGAAAAAAAAGTAAACTCAGTACCCAAACCGTTGGCGCGAAAAAGTGACAAGCGTTTTTTCACTTGTATTTCAAGATTTTCAAAGGTAAGTCGATTTTGTTAATGAGAATTTAACAATTATTTATAAATATTTTTAGGTATATAATCTTTAAAATCGTAAAATAGTTAGCCATATAAACATAATTATTATAATTGTAAGATCTTTAACTGTCTGTACTGATTTTCTCGTTATCACATAATGAAAGTGAAACATTAAAAGGTAAGTACCTACCTACTTAAAAGCTATAATTCTTATTTTATTGTCTATTAGATAAACACAAATAGTACAGAAGTGGTTTGTTTACAGATGAAGCGTTCAAGCATCGAAATTCCATCGTGCTCTACAATGCGTCGCCGTCGCGTCGACGACGAGCCTGCTGCAACCTGCATCGGTGCCGGTAAGTATTTAGATTTTAACGAGCTTAATTCCAGTTTACCAGACGATCGATTGATTTTATGATGATAAACTAGCCGCTTGACATCAGTCATGGAAAAAACTTTACTTAACAACAGGCAATAGGTACCTACCTACTTAAATCAATTGCATTGCTCCTACTTATGCTGTATGACTAGAATAGGCGATAGTTAATTACTATTCATATTTTTTTAGATTATGTAAGTAAGTTGGTAGGTATATGAAATAAGTTACCTAATTAACCTATGATAAATTTACATGAGATCATAACACTATAGATAATAAAATAAGATTGAATCCTTTTTGAATTATAACAATCCGAGTGTGAATCTTGTTTGACAGCAACCCATGTTGTAGCACAACAGTAACATCACTCATTAGATGACCTGTAATAAGTAGGTCTGTAACAAATTACCTATAATACACACAAAAGTTAACCTATGACCGTAGTATTATTACTTATTCTATGCTATACTAATACCAGTCACTCTCTTAATATTCTGTGTGAAAAGTTAAACCTTTCTCTAAAATCGTGAAAAAGCCAACTAAATAATTATGTCTGTTTTATGTGTAGAAGAAGTAGCGTATTTTATCAATAATGACAAGTTACTACAGATATTATAAGATATTAACTATCTAACTAAGAATTATAGAAATAAGTAGTAACTAGGTAACAAAATTATTATAAAGTTACCTACTTAATTTATATAATACAGCTATTTATAATAACAAAATTATATCAAACAAGTTATTAAGTAAGTATATAGATATAGATATATCGAAGCTTTGAAGTACATGTATTTAGTTTATCTGAAAAAAAAAAGTTTGAATGCTATAATAACATTTGTCTACAATAAACTTATTTAAATTACTTTTAAAGGGTGTATGTAGGTTTGTCTATATTTTGAATATGGTTATATATCTTGATGACCATGTGGTGGGGACTGAAGGAAACTAATCTAATTCAACCGACTTCAAAAAAAAGGTTATCAATTTGACCCATATGTATATCGTAATGTGTGTTAAATTTTCCATATACATGCCTGTATGTTTGTCCATGCATTTCGTAAAAACTACAAATCGTATTGCAATGCTTTTTTATTAAGTATCGTCCAACATGAAAAGAATGCAAGTTTCATCAAAATTAGGAACTTTGTGTTTCGGCTATACTAATAGAAGCTTAGAGCTTAAGTAAGTATGGATACTAATGGTTTGAGAGTAAATTAAAGAAAATTGGAAAACGGTCAAGGGTGTGTCGGACACTACATACATTAAACAAATTATAAGACATTTTATAATATTTCAGTGTTTTGGTAACGATGGTCACTGGCGTATTAATATTATTAGGGACACTCGAGTTTATACAAATAAAAAGTAATTTCAAAATTTAGATTCTAATGTATTCAACTAAATATTATTTCTTACTTTTTATTTGACAGATTTTGAAGTCCGTTTTATTTTTTTTAATTACTTTTTGTGACAGCTATAAAGTAATAAGCAAAATAAAGTAACAACTTTATAATTATTTTGTTTATTACTTTACAGCTATCTAAAGATATGGAAAACGCCGAATACAATGAGTGTCTAAAAAGTACCATACCTCCACCCTGATACAGTAAAAATATAATATAGGTAGGTATATATACTATGTTATACTATATTTTATGTGTATATGTACCTAAGGTTCCATCCACAGAAAATGTTAGTAAAGGAAAAATTTGTGTATGTAAGTATGTATACGTATCATACGTACGTCTAACGCATAAGTACGAGCGAGACAGACCATTCTAACGTAGTATTATTCTTTATTTGATGCGTATAGCTTAAGTGTAGTTCAACTCGATGGTCTTATATCTAGATACTTGAATTTCGCCATCAGAATTTTCTTTTACTAACCTTTTCTGTGGACGGAACCTTCGGTGCGCGAGTCCAAATCGCACTTGCCTGGTTTTTTTTTTAATTTTTGACAAATATACATACCTACTTCACCTGTATTAGTCTGAAATAATCTCACACTATGATGCAACAAGATCAAAAGAAGAACAAAAACTGGTATTACGTTTTCCTGTTATTTTATATTAAATTTTCGAAATATTCCGTCAATAGAGTGCTGCATTACGTACATACATAATATCTCGCCTATTTTCCATTGGGGTAGGCAGAGAACAGACTGTATAATCCTTTATTTAAGTAAAGTGCAGTGTAATAAATCGACATGTCTTTTAATATTTTATAACGAGGGTTTGCGTTGCGTTACATCAATTGAGTTGAATGCCGGTACGTCACCCTCTCGATGTCATTGGTCTTAAAGTCATTTTATTAGGTAGGTACCTGAATTAAATATTTATGTTACAATGATGTAATTAATTGCTTAATATTTTATTAAAACTGTCAAAAGGTTACTAATAAGAACGTTGAGGAGTATGAGTGGGATAACTTTGAATGATAAAATAGTGTGTTAAGGGACTGTTGTAAAAGAAAATGTAGTGAAGAGAATTGACAAAAGGACGCTTAGATAGGTTGGACAAGGCCAAGATTTATTATACCACAGATCATATAATACTAACGTACAGATGCCTCACGTCATACAACGAAACTGTGCCGTTCTAACTCGGGCAATTCTTCGGGCTATTTTTAGTTCTAATAAATGACCACTAGATGCCGCTAAAACGCCCCTTTTTTAGCGGCATCTAGTGGTCATTTATTGATGGGATCGAACGAATCGAGCGACATCTAGTGAAATTTCAGCTTACTGAGTGCAAGTTATTGCAAGCACAATATATTTACTTAGAGTTAGAGTAAAATTAAGATAATAGATGGCGCAAACGGATTTTTTTTCTCAACGTTGACATGTTAGTATTATAATCTGTGACAATGATCTGTGACATTGTCAAGGTGACAGTTGTTAGACTTGTTAGTTGACATACGATTATATCTGATGTTTGGTGGGCAAAGAATACAAGGTCTTTGTTTGGTGGGGTTTATTGATTACGTCTTCATTTTGTATTGGCAAAAATATATCTCCAACTCCTGTAAGTATCTAATTAGTTACTAAAACTGGAAGATAATTAAAAACATAGCTAAGGTCCTACCTAGAACGCAATCGTCCCTTATCATCCCGGGCGTGTCGTAAACCCGACTGAGGAGAACCTTTATGAAAGACAAGTCTTTTCTAGCATGATGAAACATTACATTGGACCACCGGTTAAGCACCTGAGGACTTTGTATAAAGTGCTTCCAAATTGGTCTCTGCTTACTCGTGGCTCTGCCCAGCCTAATCGGGATTACAGGCGTGAGTATAAGTATGTATGTAGTAGATACTTTTTTGTGTAGCTGTCACCTATCTATGGTACAAATCATAATATACTGTTTGTTGAAAAAAAGTTAAATAAGTCTAGTTAGGCAGTGAGTGTGTTGTGAATTTAAGCCTGTAATTTATTTCAGATCTCTAAAGACGATGATAACCATTATGAAGAATGACATGCAAAGGCTATTTGAACCACATATCAACAATTTTCTGATCATGACCAAGTGATGAATATGATACAAGTCTACCTCATGAAAGCCACACTACTTTTCAAAGAAAAATATTTTCTTTGGAGTTGTAGGTATTATAGTGAAAACTTAATCCTGACTTCTGTTCTGCATAAATGAGAATCGCACTATGCCAGGTATGTATGCTTAAATTATTATCCCATTAACCCATTTCTTTGAGCCCGAATATCTAAATGTTCAATAAAGTAGATAAATTTCAAACTCATCGGATTACATGCGTAATAGGTCATCCATGTGTCTAAATGTAAAAAATAGAGCCTACTATTACTACTCATTGGTATATGAGAGTATTAACTCACACTTACTCTCCTTCTCAGGGCGGACAGAGCAGAGTTTTGGCACACAAGTTTTGTCATACATTGCAATATACCTACTATTATTATATAGTCACTATTACTCTAATCTATACTTATAATAAATCTGTAGAGAGGTCAATTCTGTACATTAAATATTTTTTCAAAATAACTATCAGGGGGTGATAAGTGGTCGATACTGATGCCAAAAATGCAATCAGTAAAATTTTTGTCTGTCTGTCTGTCTGTCTGTCTGTCTGTCTGTATGTTCCTTATAGAAACAAAAACTACTGGACGGATTTTAATGAAACTTGGTACAATTATTCTTCACACTCCTGGACAGGTTATAGTATACTTTTCATCACGCTACAATCAATAGGAGCAGAGTAGTGAAGGGAAATCCTTTTGTATGAAAAATCTAAACCACTCAAGATAGACGTTTGAAATTTGGCAAGCAGGTACCTTAGATACCGTAGAGGTGCACTAAGAAAGGAATTCCCGAAATTCCCACGGGAACGGGAATTAGCGGGAAAATCCTTTTGTATGAAAAATCTAAACCACTCAAGTTAGACGTTTGAAATTTGGCACGCAGGTACTTTAGATTTCGTAGAGGTGTACTAAGAAAGAAATTCCCGAAATTCTCACGGGAACGGGAATTAGCGGGAAAATCCTTTTGTATGAAAAATCTAAACCACTCAAGTTAGACGTTTGAAATTTGGCATGCA